>NC_142204.1:10221030-10333442 GCF_049639895.1 Pseudopodoces humilis | reverse complement strand
TCTAGAAAGATATTCAGTGAAGATTTATAAAGGATTGTAAACCCTGTCAAGAAGACATGGCTTAAGATTTTACAGATACCTCTATTTCTATGTAGAAATCCTGCTGTAAAACAAGATATGTAGAAATTCTGATGAAATATTTTTCATTACAAGAATTCATTTAAAGGTGAAAAACATTGTAACTAATCTTGTGTAGCATTCTTTGTCTCCATAAAATCCATGAAAAATAAGTGGTTTCTCCAAAAATAATAAGAGATGGAAACCAGTGGACTCACCAAAACTTAATCTCCTTTCAATGCCTAATTTCATCACAGTGAAAATGAAAATCTTTGGAATAAGCAAGCCAATTTCCAAAATGTTACAGAAATCCTAATTTAAATTTTTAAATATAGGTTTTGTTTTTGATTTGAAACCTCACTGCAGCCTCTTACTGCATATACATATTTCTGGTAGCATAAGAGAAGGGAAGTACAGCTGGTCTAGAAGGGAAGGGATTAGAATTTCCTCCTTTTCAAAAACTGATACTCTGCTAATGGGAACAACTAGGCTATCACAACAGTCAGTATAACTGATAATGCCAGCAACTAGATGGGGTGCAAATAATGATAGAAAAATGCCATCCAAAAAAAAAACTTCTCTCTTTTCCAGCAATGGTATCCGAAATCTGAGTCAGCACACAATAAGCAGCCACAGCAAGACTGACATGGTCACTGTCACAATTAAAATCTTCAGTCTAAAACCTTACAACCAGACATGCTGGCCCTCAATAAACTCATTCACATTTCAAAGAAGGAGTGAAGGAATGAAGAGGGAATGTGCCCTGATTCCCTTTTATAGTGCCTGCAAGTAAAAACAGATATTTTCCTAAGAAGTGCTAAAGACCATTCATTAGTTGCAGACACAACATCCCTAGTCCATGGTTGTAAAATTAGAAAGACAATTTTGACGTCTTTTACTGTCCTAAGGTTGTACACTGGGAAAAAGGGAGCTCTTTGCTATTATTCTCACTGTAGTCACCTGCTTGTATTGTTGTTGGCCTTTTTTTTTTTAATTTAAAAAAAAACACCAAAAAATCAAGTGGCTGAATAGAAATTAATGAAAGTATATTTAGAAATGTAACTGTCTCTGTAGATTTAGCCTCCTCATTTCATGACCAGAGAAAAATAACACAGACAGCAGGTCCCAAAAATCCCACAGCTCTCCTCAATGGCTCGTCCTTGATCTGGCCATCCCTTTTGCTGCTCATTTTTCAAAAGGTTTTTTTCCCTACTAAAATGGGAATTGTTTGGACAAAGTTGAAACTAGCAAGCTGTTTTAAACAACACATATGCGCAGTTATTTGAATTCCAAATACTTGAGCTATTGATTACATTTGTGTCCTTTTTCAGTAAGAATTTATGAATATTAGAATAGAGTTTTTATTCATTTTTTAAATTAATGTTTTCTTTGTATAAGAAATATTTTAAAGATATATTTCAAAAATATACAAAGAAATACCTCTTGCACCATTAATCATTTGACCACCTCAGGCTGAGGCAAATAAATCTATTTTAGTTTGTTCTATAACAAATGAAATTTGGAAGTTTGAGTTAAACCCCCATCAATGGTCAGGATATATAATCTATCTGAACAAATATTACTCTGTTTGAAAATAAATGCACTACAAAATACATCTACTGAAACACTAATCAATCAAATCCTAGTTCTTTGATAGCTTCAGTTCGTGCAGACTGGTGATACTGGACTTCAAAATTTTTGGTTCACTGCCTCATTTCTTGAATTTCATTCAATTACCTCAGCTTTTACTCAGGTGGAGTTGCTTCTGACACAGAAAAAACATCCCTTTTACACACTGTTTTATAAACATCACCTTGAAATTAACTTAGGAGTGTACCAAAACACAGTCATTGCATTTATATCGGGAATAGTATGAAAGAGCCTCTAAGTACCAGAATTTAACAAAAAATGACCAGCAAGTAAGCAGCTATGGGAAACTGGACAAAGCACCAGGTAACTGGTGCGAAGAAATTTCATAACAAAAACATATGCTTATGTAGCTTCTAGGACAAACCCAACCTATTTAAACCAGAGCAATGGCAATGAATCAAAAATACAGATCCCCAAATCCTCAGACAGCTGAAGCAATGAAAATCCTGCACTGGGTTTTGCACAGCCAGTGGACAGTGTCCCTCCAGTTATTAGTGATTAGCGTTTCTTCTGCCCTGTTTCATTGTCCAAGTATTCCTTCCTTGCTTACTTGTACTTTTAACATTTTGTAATTTATGTTCATACACCAAATCCTAGAACTGTATTGCCTGAAAAGGGAAAAAAGGGGAGGGCAAGCTGTAAAGATATGACTGGGATTACAAAAATTGCGTGGCAGAAGAAACAGACAAAATATATCTCAGTATATTTAATATATTTAACAGATTACATTTTTTAAAGAAGCAGCCCAAGCATCCAGCACAGGCTTTGGGGGTCATGGTTTTCCTCAGCAATATTAAACATGGGTATACTGAGTTGAGCATGTTGAGATTAAGAGTGAAAGCTGTAAGAGTTTGACCTAAACCACACTGGGACCAACTCACAGGTTTGAAAGTATTCATGTGACCTGGATCAAGTCTTTACAGAAGACATGGCAGATTAAAAAATGCAGGAAACAGATCAGGCCTTCTTGCCACAGCCATGAAATGAAAGTTTCTTGCCAGCATTCACTACTTACCAAGACAGTTGTGGCCATCATGGGCTAACATGAATCCATCATAGCACGTACACCTGTAGTTGCCTGGAATGTTGATACATTCGTGGACACAACCCCCATTGTAGAAGTCATTTTCACATTCATCGATATCTAAAACACATGAGGAGGAAAAAGAAGCTTTTGTAAAAAGAGAATTCTGACAATACAAAATGATGTCTCCAACTGAGCATGTTTTTTGATATTTGCATGTCCCTAATCTTTCTTTTAGGCTCATATTGCCTACTTCAACCAACACATGTTCTGGGACTGAATATATCAAGGTAATATTTGTCTGAAAAGCGGCAAGCCAATGTATAGAACACTCCTTCACAAAATAATTAGAGTATTATCACAGTAAACAATGTTATCAAAAATTAAAAAAAAAAGGAACACTTGATTTTGGTACACTTTATATTTAAAATGTAGTTTTCGTTTTCTAGCTTCAAAATAACAAGCAGAGAATGAGTGAAACCTTTGACTTGTAAAAACTATGTGATGCATACTATGAACATGGCATGAGACATTTTATTACAAATAAACTATAATTTTCTGTATTAATCCACATACAACAAGAACAACAAAGAGTCCAGTATTTTATTCTCAGAAGATATGATAGAGTTGTTTGGGGTTTTTTCACACTGGCCTGTATGTGAAAGAGGATCATAAAAGATGACAGATGGATTCCGCTTCAATTACAAACAATCCTGTCATATCTTCCCTTCCTCATACAAAAAAATCACTTCTTCACTCATTCTAGAAAATTCAAGCTTTTCTCTTTTTACAAACTGTATTTTGGCTTATACATGGAACATCAGTATCACAGTCACTCTTGTGAATAATTCAGTGGTGCACATCAACCAACTAAGCATACATAAATAATTCAAGATAGCCTAATGGTTTGATAAGTATCAGGTCTAAATTTGTGGCATGCTACACCAAAACCCACAGCTACTCACCCTAAGTTAGGCAGCACATGATAAACAGATAAAGTTATCATTTTAGAAAACCACCTGTTAGTATATCAGAGCTACCCCAGCATTACATTTCAAATGTGTCTTCCCTTGCAGAAGTGATTGACATATTTTTGAATTAGGTTCATGTTCACACAGATTTTCTCCTTTTTCGCACCCCTTTTAAAAGTACTTTATGACAAGCTTTTGGTACCTGGTATCATATCCAGATGCAATCGAAGAGGGCAAGGTGGTTTGGGGAAAAACAGACTCCCCTGAAGAGCCAACTCAGACTCAGCCACTCAGTGCATCCAGCACCTCTAGCTCTTGTGTTGAGGATGGCTGGGTTTGTCCCTCCTCACAAAATCTGTGAGAGCAGGGACAGGCTTCTCCCACTTTGTGTTGCAAGTCTTCCCCCTCATGTTGGCCTCTCCCAAAAATCTACCTTAAACTCAGAATCTTCCAAGTCTCCATCCACCTGCCACCAACAGCTCTAACGTCCCCCTTCTACAATCTCCTCAGACTCTTGAAAAGGAAATTACAGACTTGGCTTTATCTGCAAAACCAACTGGCTATTTCATTAACTCAGCATTTGGCACCACAGAAATACCAGAAATAGGATGCTGGAGAAAGGCTCTTCCAAACAAAAATACAACCTGCTGCTTAAAGGTAAATTTCCTAGTCTTTAAAGCACTGCTCTTTTTCAGAAGGTTCTCATTCTTTACTAAGAATTTCCATCCATGATTTGTGCAAGTGCCCACTCAGCACAGCCTGTGGTTGTGCTCTACCTTCCAAGTCCAGTATGACAGCAAAAAGAAATATCTCCAATTTTTCTTGAAAACAAGAACCAGCAAGTCAAGTGCTCATTCCAAACAACCTGCAACGCAATCTCTGAGAAGCTGCTCTTATTAGGCCATAGCTCCGTCTGCCTGGGTGAATATTCCCAAAATGTTACAGTCTGGTTTCCACTCAGCAGAAATTTGCAGCTTCCATAACAATTCATGAATATTTCCAGAAACTTTGTGTCATTCTCTACAGGCTAGAGGGACAAAAACAGAGACCTACAGTAATGCCATATTTTAACAGGCCAATACAATACTCACAAAGCATCTAACATGATTTTGATGTCATGCATGTCAGGTGTTCCCCTCCAGACACTCAGAAAAAATGGCATCTTCATTTCAAGGTTTGTTTTTAACTTTTATCCAGCAATGAGTCTTTTCAGAAGAGGGAATTCAGAATAAGCTGTTATCACCTCTTATGTTCCTCAGCATCAGACTGCCAAAGGTTGAGCATTTAATTCCCTTTTTATTCAAACAATGAAACAAATAGGACTATTTGTTTAAATAAGCAGTGAGAGAGCTGTCAAAAAGGACAAAAAAAAATTGAAAGAAATGTGAAGCCTTTTGAATGACTACCCCTTATATAATATGTAGTTCTAAAAAGCTGTGCTGTGATTAGCAGCACAAAGTGATGATGCCATAAAAATACTCAGGTTAGAGAAAGGGTAATGAAACAGATTAAGAAACCACAAAAACAGCTAAGAAACAGATTATTTGTATCTCGTTCTCTCAGAAGTTCAAGTCACAACTAATATTGCAAAAGGATTAGAAAATTATTTCTCCCTTTTGTACCCCAACAGCTGTACAAAACCAGAAGCAGAACCAAACATTCTAACTCCTTTTCAGAGCCATGTTGTGGGATTTTTGGTGTTTCTTCCTTCCAAAACGCACATTAGTATTTAAGAACCTCACTTGGCAGGCTGATTGGAATTTCTATTTCAAGTATGGCTAGCAAAAAAAAAGGGGGCTGAGACTGGTAAATTCACATTTCCAAAAAAAACCTGGAGCAAAAACACACCAAAAAACAAAAAATGAAACCAAAAAACCAGCCCCTCTCTCGGCCCAAAAAAATCCAACCAAAAATCCCCAAACAAACAAGAAAACCTCACAAAACCATGCAAAAAGCCTACAAAGTCCAAATACTGAACATTTTTGAGGCTCCAACTGCCAAGAGAAATGCAAACAATGTGACAACCACTCCATCTTCTCTTATACCTGGAGGAAGACATTCTTTAAAGAATGACTCAGTGTGGAACAACTATAATTTATGGACAGAATGCTACATCTGACATACCAGAATACAGCTTCCTTAGTAATGCTCCATATAGAGTACAAATAATAGGAGTACATTCAATAAAACCTGAAGGCTTGCTCTTCCTTTTGTCTATTGTAAACCTCAAAATTTGCAGGGGCCATCTGTGTTGATTTCCTTTTGGTTAGGTCATATCCTATTATTCTTTTTTTCCTAAAATTGATAGAATTGGGTGTTAATCAAAATTTCAGTTCTAAACACTTCTGAGAAATTAAGCTTTCCCTGTTAATTTTGTAGCTTCAACTATCCTTAACATTTTTAGCATTTGGTCACTTAATATTCTTTCATCATGAATGAATTACCATAACAAAAACAAAAACCAAAACCAAGAGGAAAAAAATAAATGTACTTATCCAATCATGAAACTGTGATGGATGTAGTTGCATCTGCTGATGAATTTGCAAGGTTTCTCAAAGGGAAACCTGACCTTTTATCTACACTGGCAAAATATTTATAAAGTTTTCAACTCCTTAAATTCCGGCTGCTCAGATGGGGAACTCTTAGGGTGTTTAGTGAAGAAATCACCTTAAAAGAGAACTGCAGTGCTTCCAGTCCAAGAGGAATTAATTTCATGTGGTACTACAATGGCAGGAATCATGGGAGTCTCAGACAAGAATTAAATGCACCAGAATGATTAAGAAGGTGTAGAGACATTTTTAGCCACAACCTGCCAAGAACCTATTTGAGCTTAGTGTATTCAAAAGAGACAGCAACTCCCAATCCCAGGGATGGATGTAAGGACATCCTCAAATGCTGGCAAAATAATTTTGATCGTCTCTTTCTGGAACTGGTTCAGAAAATCTCAAAAATCCACTGCTTGTTTCAAAAGTTTTAAATTAAAAAATGATCAGGAAAAAAAGAGGTAAAAGAAACTTGATTACTTGCATGTACTAGTAACTGTACTGGTCCAGCTATTTACCAAAGTAAAAGAGGCTTGGAAACTCCATCCTAATTCTTTCTGGAAAGCAGAGGTGAATCTTTCTGTTACTATCTGGAAATAACTCTTCGAACACATTCCTAGGGAACACAGTCGTGCTTTGCTACTGCCCTCCTCAAGAAGCAGATGTGTTACTTAAAGAACACCTACTCTTTGAGACTGCAGTTATCACACAATGCAAGCATCCAAGAACTTTTTTTTAAAACGCTAGTGTCTTGGTTCTAGAAGACAGGTGTCTGCTACTGAGAGCAGGAGCCTCCCTTGGGATGAAAGAATGTAGACCCCCCTCCCTCCAAATTATTATAAATTTGAAATCAAGGGGGCTTTCAGGCAGAGATCTGGGGATAGGAATAACAGTTCTTTACCAGTATAACCAGGCAAACAAACAAACAATAACTACAGCAATAACAAGAACACAGAACCAGGGACCCCGGGACAGCCTTCTCGGCTGAGATGGGATGGAGAAGAGGTTTTGTTTTCACAGACCCCCTCGGGCAGTCAGTCCCGGTGCTCCTGCAGGGCTCCGAGGAACAGTCGGCTGGAAACAGCAGGGACGAGCTGAGATCCTGGGCCGGTGGCTGAGGTGGAACAGCAGTGATGAGCTGAGATCCTGGGCCGGTGGCTGAGGTGGATCAGCAGCTCCGCGGCGGTGGCTGCCACACGTCTCGGCAGGACAGGGGGTGCGAGGCCACCAACAAAGAGGGGAGAAGGAGAAGAAGCAGCAACTCCGACTGGGTGATGGCGAAAAATCCCATCTCCCCACCGCAGCAGCTCCGCGACCCAGCACACGAACGTCCTTCCCCGAAGCCGAAGAAAAACAGCCAAAAACTGTCCCCACCCTCCTTTTCTGCCCCCTTCCCCCCGCCCTGGGCCCGGCCACTCTTTGTCCGTTGTGAGCACCCCTAAGTACCGGTAGTTAGGTTGCCCCAGCACGTAATGGGTAAAAATTCCCCGGGCAGGCCAGGAGGACAAAACAAAACAACAAAAAAAAGACATCTAACCCTCAACACCTAGACAAGTATCTGAGAAAATCTGAGGATGTGTTACCATGAGGACATGCTGTAATTTACAGTCCTTGTATTTCAGTTACAGGATAAGAATTTGACTTTTTTTTTAAGTGACCTGATTCTTCTTAGCCTGATGGGACCTGTATTTCCCTTACACATAATGGGGTTGATTCTTCTTTCATTATTAGAGGTGAAACTGACCCTCCCTCAGGATTTGTTTAATTTGTCTGTTCTGCCATAAAGATGGAACTCTTACAAGCCTCACAATGCCACCCTGCAGAGAAGCAGCTCTTCCAGAAGCACATACAACTATGAAATGTTCAAAATAAAACAAGAATCAAACTCTTCTGCTTCCCATATTCACAGTATGTCAGCTTTCTGTTTCAGCAGAGAATAGAATGCATGCAATAACTAATGTCCACAAGACATATCAAACTGTAAAATAGCGAGGAAGTTGCAAAATGGCTGGTTCCCATTTTGTCTAAACATTTTCAGCAGTGTCATGAAATTTACTGTGTGCTAATCATCTTTTCCAAGCACTAACCAGCTCTCCTAGAAGGTGGCACAGAATTTATGGCAAGAAAGCAAAAAGTCTACCTCCAGAAACTCTGGGGGTACTCTACTCTACGCTTCATTGCATCACTTGCAATTAATTAAGTTCCCAAATGTCCAAAAATAGTTTCAACACAGGCAACAAAGTTTGTCAGCACAGCTACAGATCATCATGGGCACAGCTAGTGAAATCAAAGCAAATGCTTGCATGGATTTGAAAATTTTGGATGAGCGTCACAGCTAAACTGTCACAAGAAGCCTTATGGCCATTAACATGCAAAAGGAAGAATGACTGAGGCCTGGAAGTCAACAAGCCAAATTCAGTGTTTAGTGTTGAATTCCACAGATTTCTATAGAAAATGGGAAAGTGCGCATTGACACAATTTTTATCTTGGCATCTGTCAAGGCCACAGATCCCAACACTCACAATGCAACAGAAGATGCTCAAAACAGGCATGGGATTGAATAAAATCCATGTCCATTTTAAAGTATTTCTTGACTAGCAATGTAAGAGCAAGATCTGGAGCTAATTTAGTGAAAAAAAAATTCAATTGACTTTGAAAGGAGTAATTTATGTGCTTGGACATTTTAAAAGAAATAGCCAAAGAAAGCTGTCTGCCCACATCAACTTCTAATTTAGAGAACCACAAACAAAAGTGATTGTGCAGGTATAACATGCAGATGTGGAACATCTCATAAAGAAGCTGAATCCATTAAATAGCTAGAAAAAGAAATATTAAAATCTTTGTAAGTACATCTTGATGGATGAAGCCATGTATTTCTTCAGTATCTAAAGAAAAAAAAATATATTCATCTTCCTTTTATCTAACTGCTTTAAACAAAATACTAGCAAAAAGATACTATGGAGACAGTCAATAACATTGTCCTTACAAATGTGACAGGAAAGAAACTGTGTTTTACCTTCTTGCATCAAGAGGGGTTGCTGCTAGCCTCTACAGAGGGAAAAGCATACCAGATGCAAAATTCTCTTTTATCAGTTGTCTTCTGCTAAAAAAATGCCATCCTATAGTTCTGCAACAGCAGCATCTTGCTTGCTTATCCACAACTAATATACAGCAAAGAACACTGCAAGACACTGGAGCCCATATTTCCATGTGGTAATATTTTTCACTTTCATGGCTTCTCTACTAAGAGTTTGCAAAGAATGTTATTGATTCTTTATTGAGTTTTGGTCACTCTTTCTCCTATCGCTACTGTGCTATCCTCATATCCACAGAAAAATACAGGAAAAAAGTCTCACCCCTAGATTCTAAATCCTACGCACTAAGAACAGATTTACAGCGCAGAAATATCTTCCTCATTGCATAGCTTCACGCAAGCTTGATCTCAGATGCTCGTGAAAGAAAGTAACCTTGTAAAATCCAAAGATAAAATAGCCTGAGATGAAATCCCAACCCTACAAAAGTCACAAGGCTTTTTATATACTGGCTTAATGAAGCCAGGAAGACATATTTTCTGGGATTCACAGTAGAGAGATATGTGAAACAGGATCAGTACTCAAATTTTTTGTTCCTATTTCCAGTTCAGAACAAACAGCAGATAGCACTGACTGCTACTTTAAAGGAAACAGGGGGAAATGAAGTTACATTCACACTGACAAGAACTACAAATAAGTTCAAGTCCTGGATCATAATCAGATCAGCATCTTACTCTTTTTCATAACTGGGTTTGAGACTGCAAAAGCCATGAAAATAAGTAAAAATTATATGGGAATATTTATATATTTAAAAATTTATATATGTTCTTTGGCAGAGTCTACATTTTATATACTTTCAGCAGATATACATCACACTCTGAACAATCCAAACCTAAGGCATTTTCATTTCCGGTATGAAATTGCACTTTCCTTAAGAAGGGAACCAGTTCCAGATCTAAAGGCCAGGATAAAAGCTCAAACATAGGTTAAAGGCCATTCTGGTAAAGTGTAGGTGAAATTTGTCAGAAGTTCAGCTCTCTGGGAAACATTCAACCTAAGCAGCAATACTAAACATGTTAGATTCTTACAAAGAGTTTAGCAGCAGCACATTTCCACACATTTGAAATCTGCTCTACTCTTAAAATTCGCAGAATCTGACCCATGTATGAAGAAGGGTGGGAAAACGTTATCAATTATAAATTTCACTCCATCTGACCTGATGAAATACCATTTCCATCTGTGTTTTGTGGTATCAGAATTCAGCATCTACTCCAAGTCCAAATTTTATGAAGAACATATTGATATACCAGGACTCATTCAATATATCTACTAAAAAAAACCCCTTCACCTTCAGAGATAAGTCCATTTTTAAATATATCTTTCCATGAAAAGCTTGTTAAATTACTTTTACTGTAAAACAAATTATTTGTTACATCTGGTCCTTCCTGCAATACTTTCTTTTTTTGACTCATAAATGTTAACATCTTTAGATGCTGTGACCTTGTAAATGTTACAATCTAATGAATCAGAGGAACAAAGAGTGCAGTTTTTACAGCTTTCAAGCTGCCATGATGTTTTCAAGACGCTTATGCCAAAGAAAACTGTAAAATTTGATAGCAATTAGGACTTCTCTAAGAGGCAAGGTCAAGGGTGGGTAGGCTGGGAACAGGGTAAATTCAGAAAGAGCAGGCGGATGTTTCTCCATGGAGAAGGAAAAAGAACAGGTACAATACGTTGTTTAACCTGAGGTTTTTTCAGTGTAAATACCTCAAGAGCCTTTCCACTATGGGTACTGCCTCTCCCATGTTTTTCCCATTATTGCATCCACAAAGAAAAAGAATAATTCAATTTTACAACTTCCTTCAAAAATGTCACAAGCCCTTATTTCCCAGTAGTAAACCATCAATAAAATGAAAAGGCCATGCCAGCTTAGTGGACATGATTTGGATACAGTCTGTGGTACTGTTGTGCTGTTTTTCTGGAAGCCATTTCATCCAGTTTCCAGAAAAGAACAAGTTCTCTGCAACAGTTTTGTTTCCTCTCCTTCTGTGATGGCTGAACACAAAGTTCATCATGCTTTATATTGTGCTAAAGTATTGTCTGAAAGAAGTGGGGGGAAATGGAATACAAACCAAACTGTAAAGGTATGCCCAGCTGGTTAAAGAACACAAACATTTTTAAAGTGTGAACAGTTTCATATTTAGAACTATCTTGCTTAAAAGCATTTAGGATACGTCTGAAAGACAGATGAGACATCATCACATTTATCACTGCCTGTAGATATGACTTCTTTATTTTCTGTAATTTTAAATTTAGTATTATTTAAATATTGCTTCATAATTTTTTCCCTAACCACAATTATTAACTTATCCTTTTAAAGAAAGCACAGAGATAACCATTAATGATCCCTATTTTGCCCTGTGTCTGTAATTTTTTTCCTATTATTATACTTTGTACAGCAAGCATGGATCAAATTTTCAAGTCGCACAGAATACGGATGGCCTTACAGGAGTCACCCTCACAGCCTGAGGAAAAACAGCTTTCAGACACACAAGTCTTTCTCTAAGGAGCTGATGAAGTAATTGAACTGAGTCTATCAGCTCTAGCAAATGAAGGTGTGTTTAGGTGTGTTGCTCCTTTCCAAGTTTTAGTTAATTATCTTCAAATATTGTGCATCATATAAAGAGATGATGCACATTTAGTTAATTATCTTCAAATATTGTGCATCATATAAAGAGAATAAGTCACATTTAAAGACACAAGTGACTAGACAGTAACAAGTGCCCAGTACTGTAGGCTGACTTCAGCTGACACAGCTCACACATTGGTAAATGAAACAAGGCAACAGATGATTAAAATCCAAAATTTCTGCAGTAGCTGAATTGTTATATCTCACATTTTTGGTGAAAAACCATCCCATTCTTCATTCATCAATAAGAAATAATGGTGTCCAGAGACTCCATTCCTTACATTTTTCTTAAATTCACCTTCCCTTCCTCCATTTCCTGTCACTGTTCTCTTTCCTGTGCTTTTCCCTCCTTATTTAAACTTAGTTTGAAGAGTAGAAAGAAGATTTTTAGTAGCTGGACATTGATATGCCAATCAAAGTGACAACAGACACAAGAACCTACCCCTTTGATTCCTCCTTTGAGGATGCCTGATGTTCAAGACAGGTATTCCAGCTTCAGTCCACATGTACCTTGCCACTGGAAAGTTATCACTGAAGTACAGTGAAGTAAGAAATATGCAAAAATATTGAAATAAAAAAGGTAACATACAAACTGAAAGCTGAGATTCTGCACGCATTTGATGTCACTTGCCAGACACCTAAATATCCTATGCGCTGTCATACATAACACTCCAGCAGCAGGAACAGGGAGGAGATCAAGAAGTCATATGGAACACTCTTCACTTAGGACCTTATAGAGTTTCTGACTGCTTAATTGTCAAGTCTTCCTACTGCATTAACATTAGAGTTTTACAGAGCTTTTTATCTACAGTACCTTTTTGATGCCTGAAACCTTTGGAGAGCTAGAATCCTTTATAGGGAAAGAAATAATTAAGCAGAGTTCTTTCCCTAGGGGACATTATATATTCTATTAATGTATCCGAGTATTACCCCTGTGTGACATTTGCCATCTCGACTAGCACAATGAAAACTTATTTGGGACCATTCCAGTTTCATTTGCAGTACATAGATTTATTTTTTTTTCTAGATAAACCCAAAATTATTGTAATCCTGCATTCAGCATCTTGAACTCTTGATTAGAGTTTGGAAGAGCTTGACATTTGTCTTAATTAATATTTAAACAGATTGGCTGCAAGTTCTTTGAAGCTCAAGTGAGATACCCAAATAAAGATGGATACCTGCAGAGCACGTAACAGTTTTAGAGTCTGTCTTTATTTAGTAGCTGCCATGCCCAACAAGCTCAAGCAGAGAGGCTTCCTGTTCACAAGCTGTTATGAATGTGAAACATGACATTTGACAGCATTTTTCCCACCACTTCTAAATCACAGCCATTTCCAGTTGCCTCTTAATATAATGGGAAATGTTTGATTCTACATCAAATCTTCAAAGTTCTTGGTGATATAATGGGAGAGTACTTCTGTGTCTTTATTGACACTGCTGGTGTGCATGCATCCTAATGATAATTGTTTCAGTAAGTCATGGCAGAAGGTTGTCCTAGATCTTTCGATTTGAATATGCACCTATAAATTTTGAGAAGAATGTTTCAAGTAGTGAAATTAGCTCATTGATACAGATATAATACACTGACTTTTTTTCCAGACTCTGTAGGCATCTCATTCTCAGATTGTTTATCTCCAACCTTACTTTGCATTTCATTTCTAAATGTCTGTCCACTGACAAAGGCAAAAAATACCAGCCTTCTATTCTGAAGTAAATTTCTTTATTACTTATCAGTGAACAAATATTAACTTCTTTTATGTGGCACTTCATGCAGAGGAGCAGAACATTGCTTCTTGCCCATTTCAGAATGAGTCAGTGGCAGACACACTGCCAAATGGAAGATTTCTTAATATCATAGAGCACACGCTTCCTTAGTCCCTGGCAGACTGACATTTCTTCAGTTTCAGGCTGAAAAAGCTAAGACCACAAAACAGTATGAGAGGCTACAGAGAAGTGGTTTTCAGCCTTCCTGGATATGAGGAACTAGTATGTCTTCCAGCAGAAGTGGAAACACTTGTATAGCAAATTTACATCTTCTGACAGCAGGCTTACCTTTTCAAACTATATTTTACCACCTGTATTTTAGCGGTAGTCCTTGGGTAATTGCAGACTCCTGGCTGAAAACTACTCTGCTGTGCTGGTTAACCACTTGGGGAATATCATGTAATTTATATCATGCAAGATTTATAAAATACAGGGCTTCCTGTCATCCTTTATCACTTGGTCAAACTTCCTACTCTGTATGAGACACATACTAGATATTAATTCTGCTAGCCTAAAAAAGCTGGCAGGAGAGTCCCACACAAGCAGTGAGCAGAGCAGCTTTGCATTACACTACTGTTGGGCCCTGCAATGAGGGAATCACCTGTTCAGGGCTGCCTTTCATTTCAACATTTACTGAAGTTGTGTGGCTACTTCTAAACATGATCAACAGGGAAACCATGAACTTTTATGCCCTGACAGACCCAATTCTTATGAAGCCCCAGAAACCAACTCTGCCTCCTATTTTGCCATCTGTTCCCTGAATACAGACAAATTAGTACCATTCCCCAACAACATCCTTGATGAACTGAAGGCCTCTCAGCATTTTGGTTTGCAGACAACAGCAAAGAGCAGCCTACAAGGAATGCCATTCTTAGTCCTTCACAGGGATGAAGGCTGTAAGTCCTTACCCATTAAACTGCAGCTGACTGGGGGTAACTTGGCTCATTAAAACACAGATCCTTCTTTGGTTTAGAATAATTAAAATTGGTTTTGCTCTAAATTGTTTTTCTACCAACAGAAGCTTTTATCCAGTCTAGGAGGGTGTACATGATGCTAGAACAGTTGTAACACACATGGAATGCACTGAAAAATGAGAGTATTACTCATTCATTAAAACTCAATGAAAGAGAATTCCCTCACACTCATGGTAATTAAGACTCCAGATACCTCTGACAAGAGTAATCTATTAATACCAATATGTTGCCTGATTTGCAATATTAGTAATTCCACATTACATTTCTTTTTATCCAGAAGATAGTACTGAGGATTTCTTACTTTCCTTTTCTTTTCTATGGTATTAAGAAAACTTTTCTTAGAAAATACTTCATTGCTCCAGCCTAGATACAGATACATTATTTGTATTTAGTTTATGTTTTCAAGAGAGTGGTGTTAATTTTGCTCATGCTTGCAGAGCTGTAGGTATTTTTAGGAAACAAACAGTAAAATTAGTTGAGATGACCCTATATGAATCCATTTACATAGCTCATTTATGAGGTTGATCTGTTCACTTCAAAAAGATCTCAGAAAACTAAACTGGATAGAAATCATCAAATATTTACAACACCTTTTTTTAATCTGAGATAGTCTTGCAAAAAAAGCTTAAACTCATATTTGTCTACCACCCTTCAGCTCTGTGCACCATCTAGAAGGTACAAAAATTACTAGGCTACAAATGTTACTACTATGCAAGAGTTTAGGATGATCAAGTCATATTTTGTTCCTGTAATGAAAATATAAGCTTGTTACAGACTTGGGTTTCAGCATCTCACTTTCTTTAAGTTCAACCTTACTAAACCAGTGATAACAATGATGATACCCTAAATGTGAGCACACATAAGCATTATCTGAAACAGTTCACAGCTCTAAAAGCTGTCTCCATCAGGACTGTACAATCATGAAATGTAGAGCTATTTCCAAGATGCCAAAACAGTTGGCAATTTTGCTGCACAACTCAGAATTCTGGCACAGCCTCTCTCAGCTTCTTAACAACAATTCTGTCTCCACAGTGTGTAAAGTACCTGTCACAGAGTTTTGCTTGGATGTACAGACTGAATGTTTTCCTTTTTTTTTTTTTTTGAAAGCATAGACCTGGCCAGTATCAACAAGAAGCCCTAGATGTTGTAGTCAATGAATGCAAAAGGGTTTTATTTTCAAAAAAATACCAAATTGATGTAATTTTTTTATTCCTGAAACAGAAAACCCAATCCTACTGATACATGCTGACAGTCCTAAAATTTTATCAACAAAAAGAGGTCATCAGTTATCATGTAGGCTCTCCTCAGTCTTTGAAAAGGCCATGCAGAAATTAGTCTTGTGAACCAGAGCCCTATTTATCATCAGAGGCAAATAAAAGAGAAAATCTAATAAACAGTAGTAAGCAGCCTTTGGTTTTTGGCCTGTGCACGTGCAGCCATTGTCCAACAGGGACATAAATGTACAGATAGTGAATAGTAGCAGGCAACCCACTGGCTTTTCCATCAACATTACCCTTTCCAGACTCTCAAAACATTTCCTGGACTCTTTGGCAACTAGAGAGTAAGCAATACCAGGAACAGGACTTAATGAAGTTACACACTCATCTTTGCTGGATAAGAGGTAAGTGAGGGTTAGATGAGGCAAAGCCAAGCTGTACAAACACCAGTTTTGTAGTGAGGAAAGTCCACAAAAAATGAAAAGGATGAAATTAAACATTAAAATCTGAAAAATACCACTGTTGACTCGTGACATCAAAATATTTTCATTTATAATCTGTGCTCACATCTGATTTTTGGATTAAAAAGGGAGATAGGGAAAACATGCAATTTCAGCTTCATCCTGAAATCAGACAATTTGGCTCCCGTGTTCAAATATCCTGTACTAGAAAGCACACCCATCTTCCATTAACACTATTAAATGAAAAAAGGATGAAACTGCAGATACAGGAATAATAATATGGGCATTTGCTGTAAATTGAAGAGTGCTCATATTCATAGCCTGGAAATCTTCCTTTGGGAATTATAAGCAATTATATTTGTTCATTATGTTGGGGAGAATGTTAGGTAGAGAGAACCAGAGAATGCCTACAACTTCTGTGCAGTATTCAAATAATAATCTGCTTTTGACAGAATACACCACAGAAAGCCAAGCTGTACAGCTCTACTGACCTCCTCTCCAACAGCAGAGGGATAAAAGTGGCTAAGGTTATATAAGTAATTGTTTAGTCCTGTAGACCTATCTCCAATACTCTGTAGATGATTTCTAATGAGATGATTTTCATGTTATTTTATTATGCAGAGAGAGACAAAACACAGTAATATCTTGCCTAAAGACTTGGGTAACAACCCAATAAACCGTTTGGGTTAGCTTTCTTTTTTTTTTTTGTTTTATTTTTTTTGGGGGGGGGGTTGTTTGTTTGTTTAATTGGACAGTACATCCAACATAAAACTAGAGATGTGAGATGTCACTTCTTGAAATGCTCTTCATGAATTCCATATGCTTCTTCCTTTTCCTCATCTTTCTAGAGAATCCCTATTTTAGCATAGTCTCTGGTGTATAGTCACAGTATTTCTAAGATACATAAACAGAAGTCCAGGAGAGAATACATTATAATATCCTGGGTTATCCACTGAAAACAGGGCATCAAGGCCTGACTAGTTAACTCACCCATAAATAATACAGGACTTCAGCCTCAGTAAAAGGCTCAAAAATGTAATAATAGGGTTATGTGTGCTCATGCACAGCACCTGATTTAACAGTGTAGCCATCTGAAGTTCAGTAGAACATCCAGGTGAAGCTTTTCAAAGTATTTACTATTTTTTCACCACTGACTTGAGACTCTCCTTAATGAAGTCTCATTTTCAGAAAAGTGTGAAGGCCCATCATTCTGAAGATGCTGTTAGCTACCAAGCCAAAAACTCAGGTTTGTAGGGTTTGCCCATGTAGGGAAACACATGAGGTTCCTGTTAAACCACATTAGATGAGGCTGCAAAGAGACAGATGTACACAATTACCTGCTCCTGCACAATTCTTTCCCAGTATTCTGAGCATGGCCAATCACTCGTCTACCACTGTGAGTTTTGCAGAACACTTGCAGAAGCAAACATGCTTATTTTCTATTCCTATTCTGAAGATATCATTAAAAACAGTGCATTGAATGAAACTTCTGGCTCAGGATGTCTTTAAGTCTCAAGCTGCATTCTTCCATTTCATGTTTTTTGTATAATCTACTTGTAAACATCCACTGTCGACCACTGTCAGAGAATGCACATCAGGCTAGACCGATCTTCAGTCAAACTTGGTCTGGCCAGCTTGCACACATTTGATATTAAAATATAAATACACATAGGCAGGGACCAGATTCTTTGCATCCACTGTGAAGAGTCCTAATTTTTCTTTCCTGTACTGGGTATAATTTAAGAATCTTTGTATATTCAATCATCACAGAACATGAAACTAACTGGAAAACAAGCAGAAATTATAAAAAATGCTTTAGTGGATTTCCAATGATCTGATAGCTAAGCAAACAAAACTGACATTCAGGAAGGTCTGTCCATCTCCATAACTGGCACAAGTGACTTTTTATGGAATTTTCTCCCAAGTGCATATAGAGGTCTAGTAGACTTAGCATATAAAGTGTTAATTTGTGTTTAGTTTGTGCAAGTATGTGATTCAGCCACTGAATTAAAAGCATTGCAAGTTAAATAAACGTATGACCACACAATCTAGCAGAGCTTCCTGAGTAGAATGCACTAAGAAAAACATTTAAATTAAAGAATTAAAAACACAAAACTGAGTCTGGGAGTGTGGAAGCCAAAGAACCAGCCAACCTCAAAAGCCTCGCTCTCCCCTGGAGAGCTTCTCCCTAGGCGAGACACTCTTATGTCATGAAGAGAAAAAGTGTCACTCCCAGAGGCCTTTGAGTTGAACATGTTAATTTGTTACACCCCATTGGTTTCCCTCCCTATCAATCCACCTTGATACATGTATCCAAGTTTCCCCCTCCCCTCTCCTTCCCTATAAATACCCTGGTTTTTTTCCCCCAGTTGGGAGAGCTGCTGTCACTGGCTCCCTTCACTGAGGGCCCTGCTATAATAAAGGTTATTTCTCATTGGAATGCCATACAGCTCTCTAGTCTCTCTCTCCACGTCGCCTGCACGCTGCCGCTGAGCTGAAATGACTCGCCAGGCAGAGGAAGTGCCTGTGCCCCTGGGCAGTCCTTTTCAGGACGGCTTCTTCAGGGTAGTCGTAGCACTCCTTGCCATCGACACTGCTGCGGCATGGGAGGATGAATTTCATCACGATCCAATGATAATATGGCAGCTTAAAAATACCATGTCCTGATTAAATTTGAAGCACAAGTTCAGAATATTCTTCATTAATTACAATGGAATTTGAATCTCACAGCTGCAGGCTCTTTGCCCTGATAGACCTCATCCAGCTTTGTAGATGCCCACACCTGTGCCAGAAAGAAGACTCTTATTTTGAGGACATGGTTCTTCTGCCCTATTTTTGTCTCCAACAATGCAATGCAAACTGCATGAAGGGAATTCCTCTCCCTCAACCATAAAGGTTAAGCAAAGCAAATGGTTCAAATGGGCTGATCTGTAGTACTGAGATCCACCTTTGGAAAGATGAAATCCACCCTCCATCCTCTTCAGATAGCCCTGAAAAGCACAGAAGCTCTGTTAATACACCAAATGATCAACAGAGAGAGCCAAGGCCTGCCTCCCTTCCAATATAACAAATTTGGTTTATTCTGAAATTTAGGTCTCTGAAGGAGTGCAGACACCATAATCAAGTGCCTAAGCATAATTTCAGTGTTGAACTAAATTAATTATGGGGTGTATTATTAATGGTTGTGACTGACAAGTGTTTGCCTGAGGACAGACAAATGCAGGAAGCAACTTTCTTTGTACTGATTCACATGGTAGTCTTGTAACTTGTGACCCCAGAAAACTTTTAAAACAAAGACAGAAACATGTTTTCAAATTACCACAGGAAAAGTAAAGTAATCCCACCCCCACCAGTCAACCAATTTTACAGCCAGCAGACTGCAGAAAGCCACATGGAGGAGATATTTTTAATTAATTGCAATATAAGGAAAATAATGGTTACCTGTGTTCAGTCTGAACAATTATTAGCAAAAGTGTCTTGGTATTTTAAAGTAAGCCATTTAAGAAAGGCTTACTGTTTTAAACATAGGCTGTTTCCGATTATAAAGCAGAGCTTTTAATTAAGATTAGTAAGGCCTAATTCAAGCTATAATTTGGTTCCTTTAGTTAGCAAATGTCTATTAAAACCAAGCAATTAAGGTTAAATAGGTTGAAGCATTTAAAGCACTCCCTCCTGCTTCAAATGCTATAATAGAAAAGACTATGTCATTGACTAATTCAGACCAGATGACATATATTAACATTTATTTATTTCCCTTAAGTTTTTTACTTCCTTGTTGATCATAAAATATATTGAAGAAGAAACTCTTGGTAAACTAAGTTTTCAGTGGAACAATATGTTGTTAATAGTTAAAAAAACAAAATACAAAATACAAATTCTGCAGTTCATTATAGTATAAAGTTTGTTCCCATTATGTTTTTTTCCCTGATTCTATAAATATCAATAATAAGAAAATTCCTAGTGGCGTATTTCTGACTTTTGATATTTGTACTCATACTTGGCATGATCTTAAGCATAGATGTTGTGTGTGTACTTAACAGATAAAGGTAGAAATAAACTACAATTTGTACATAAATGGACTTTTAAAGCATTCCCATCTCACCTTCCATTTCCTATTTTTCCCATTTGCACAGCTTCTTCAAAGACTGAGATTCTTCATGCTTGGTCCTATCCTTAAGATCAAGTTATTCTAGCAAGTTCAAGCCAAATTGGGTGAGCAAATCAAGGCTGTATTGCTGAGGGCACAAGAGCCTCCCCCACATCCTTCTGCCTGGCTGTGCCGGAGCCCATCTTCAGCAGGACCCCCTGGCAACACTCACACTCAATCCTTTCACCTGCCTTTTGGACTCTTCAGAACTCCCTCATAAATAAATCACAGTTTTAAAGATTAGTTTAAAGTTTTAAAGGCTGTCCTTTCCATCAAACAGGAGACTCACAGAAAATGCTGTGTGCAAACATAACCACTCAGGTGCTCTCAGAACAACAACACTGGGGTTTTCCTCAGTGAATGGCAGCATTAAGGAAAACATGCCGGTCCTTCCAGAAGGTGTCTTCCCATCCCTTGAGTCTAGACTCTGGCTAACTCAGGCAATTGTATCATGTGATCCTACCCAGGATGAAGACTAATGTTGTGGAGCAGGCTTCAACAACTGTCTGTTGCCTTCCATACAGACCACTAGAATACTTGTCTTAAAAATAGCTCAAAATTATGACTAGTACCTAATCATAACATCAACATTAATGGACATCACCAAGAGCATTTCAGCATAAGCAGTACAGGAATGTATTCTAGAAACTATTTTCTAGTAACTCTTTCTTGGTTTTGTGCAGCAAACTCCACTGAAAGAACTCAGAAATGTGCATTGGAAACTTCTGTATTAACTCAAGGTAAGATGTGTCATTAAGCTATTCTAGAAAATTAATGCTATTGCTGTTGCTATCCTGAATAGATTTCTGTGTATTTCCTATTTAGAATCAAAGCTGAAGCTTTTGGGTTTTGCTCCATAAGCCCACATGTGATGCAGTCAACAGATTTTTTTTTATAATGCAGTTCTTGCATTTCCATCAAGAAAAATATTTGAAAAAAAATAAATTTGAAAACAGACAGTGAAAGGATAAAAAGTGCCAGAAGGATAAAGAGAAATATGTTTAATACACAGCTAGATGTGACTGTTAATACACAACTTAAGTGACAACACCTTAGAGTTTACCCATATCACAAAAAAGTATTTTCCTAGTAAACAATCATACTATAAACAATTTGATGGGGTTGTTTCCATCGTTTTAGCTTTTCAGAAAACTGTATTATAAAAGTTATTCCATTCTGAAGCCACAAGCTTCTTAAACATTAAACTGTGTATACAGAACAAGCTGCTGCTATTTTCACAAAGTGAAACATTCTATACCTAATGAAATAGACTATATCCAACCAAAGCATTTTAGTATTCAGGTTTTTATTTCCAGACAACAGGCTGAGGTTGTCTATTTCTCTCTTATACATATACCCTGGCTCATTCTTACAACAAAACAGTCACAGAACAGAGAATCCTGGTACCCCTCCTTCCCTCATTTGTTTCTTGCACTCTCAATATGTCTGCACACTCCCATCGGAACAGAGGTAAAACCGCCTCCTTAGGAATTCAAGCCAAGCAAAATTGGCTTGAGCAAAAAGCAAACCCCAGAGAGTTCCACCTGTGACCTCCCTCTAGGAGCCAGATAATGCAGTTAGCCTCCCTCATGGATTTGGCTTTGGTCTGCAGCACTGCCTTTCCCCAGTGTGTCCAGGCACACAAAGCCACCATGAGAGCCCTTGGGAAAATTCCAAGGAAAATCCCAAATCACGAGCAGGAGTGAACCTGTCAGAGCACCTGCCTTTACAGAGGGTCATGTACCAAGATCTGCACTAAAGACCAGGTGAACTCCACCACAGTACAAGCAAAAATTGGGCTGCTTTAAGAGAAAAGTGGTGGTGGTGGGGGGAAGGAGATGATTGCATGCATCTTTAGACACGTTAGAATGCATCAGGAAAAACCAGAAATTTCTAAATGAAGTTGGACTTCGGTACTTTGTAGCTTGAGAAAAACATTGGCATGTCTCCAAGTAATAGGTTTTGTGGAATCCTTTTCCAACAAAGTTCTGCAAACAGAAATGTGCAAGAAGAATAAAGGCAAAATGCTACTTGGTAGAGACACTGACATCTCTAGAGGTATGAAGTCAGATATCAAATTCCTTCTATGCATCTGCTGCCAAACAATTTAGATATGCATTACCTAGCCTACTTATTACCTATTTATTCAGCAAAGCAAATACCCCACTTACTTCAAGCCCCTTTTCAACTACAACAAGGAGACTGAAAGTTCTGAATGTCACCTCTGCTTCCAGATGAAATCAGAACAAAGGCACTTCACTGCAGTTCCCCTCTTACAACAGCAAGAACTAGAGTGCACAGCAGTAATGTCCTGTAGTATTTTCAGCAATGGTATATCTAACAAATATCTATTTCTGCAGAGGTTCCCCTTCTCTGAAGCACATTCTGCAGCACCACCATTCCCTCCAACATTAATAATCACCAAATTGGTATTATGCATTGTTCTTATTTTTTTCCCCCTCAGTAAAATTTTTGATGCTCTCAGACCACCATGTTAAATATAAAGACTGACAGTGGTTCATGTAGATTAAGGCATGGGAACAATAGTATGAAGCTTAGTAACCTCACCCTGAGAAAGTAAATGAAAATTGGCTTTTATATTCTCTGAGATAACAGCTCATCTGCTCAGCAAATTTATTGTAAGAATCAGAACAATCTGAGAGTTGTCTATTTAATATTTCTGATTCTTTGATGGGTGTACTGTAAAACATTGTCAATACTTGTGAAAGCATGGTCTTGAATTTAATATGCTGTCTATGGGTCCTATAGCACCAAAGAAACTGCACTAAGTTTAGGCCTAAATCATGTGCAAGATCAAGGTCCTAAATCACCTTTTTAAATGATCCAGGTTTCTTTAATTCTTTGGTCACTGAAGGAAAAACTGACCTTCTACAGGCTCAAGAGAAGCAGCACTGTAACATAAAATAAGGCAGTGACTTCAATTTATTAAAACACTTAAACAGAATTACTTGAAAGGGTTACAGTTTCTTAAGATTAAGCACATGCTTGAGTACTCCAGTGATTCATGGCACTTGAACAAAATAATTCTTCCAACTGTAATGTAAGGATACCCCTTTCGCTCAGCATCTTAAATGTGTAGAAAAGTCTTGAAATTTCAAGGGGGTCTGTCAGACCCGATCTTCAGCCTTTTATAATTCTGCCAAAGATTTATGTATGAACTACATTTTTTGTTTCAAGGTATCTGCTTTAAAGCAGGTCGTTTTTTTTCAGTCAAAATTTAAAACATATATATGTACTAAAACTAAGGGAAAAACTCAAGAAGGTAGCTTTTTTTTCTAAAGGGATTATATAGAAAAATCACTACTTTGCTGTGTTTAAAAAAATCTCCCTCAACTGCTTTAACAGACTTAATACTCTCAGATTTTGTTTCCAATAAGGTGTCAGGGAGACATCTCAGATGAAAGAGAAGAACTGAAAAAAGAATTGAAAGAGACCTTTCAGGAGATTTCTCAGGACAGAATAAGATGGTCAAATTAAAGCTGAAAATTTACCAAAAAAAAAATAAAAGTAGCCATCTAAAAATTCATTAACCCCTTCCCCCAAGAATATAAAAAATTCAAAGCTCAACAGGCATCTGCTGAAATTTAGGCAGCTAAAGTTTCCAAAATGTCCTTCTTGGTAGGCATTTTTTTTCAACCTTATGCTATAGTTTCACACCACAATGGCCCCAGAAACTAAACCAGATTAGGAAATCTATTCACCTTATTCACCACCACCTTCTCCATCCCATGTGTCACAGCCTCTATATCCCAGTCCATTGACTTTTCAGTGTGGAAATGTTTACAGGGCCAGGCTCTATTTCTTTGTGTTCTCTTCCATTTTGGGGTTATTATTTCAGTGATATTCTTCACAGAATAGCCCCACATCAATTACCCCTCTGCAAAAAAAAAGTACCATCAAGGAAAAGGAACTTCCTAAATCAGGGCGGAGGGAGTACTATTCCTTTTGCCACTAGACTCCATGCACATTTTCCCTACAAATTCCTGCTGTACATCCTCCATCACAGATCTGCCTGAGGTTTGGCCGAACCTGCCCTGCATTTAAGGCTCACAGCTATCCTGGGCTAGAACAATCTGGGACTGGTACCATGGGTACAGGGTATCTTCCTCAGGTACAGACAGTATCCACCACCCATGATTCCCATTACCTCCACAGTGTTCTGACAGCATGAATGCTAACAAACAGAGTGGATGCTACCTGGGTCAAATGCAGAGGAAGCAAAAGCAGCATTAGTGCAGCTTTTTTGGGTAAGGGAGCAGAAGGACACATTCCCTAACTCCTCCTCTGCCATCATCCCAGCAGAGGCTACCTGATCACGTCCTGCAGCAGCCTCAGATCAAAGAATGTGTATTTCAACAGGGCAGTGGACACACATGAAGACAGTGCCCATAACCAAAAAGGAGCTAACAAATTACGGCAATCAGCCAGGCAAAGATGTTTTTCCAGCCTGCCACTTTTTCCAGCTGTGGGTCTGCAGGGGGTGGAAATAGCGGGGACAGGTGAGCTCTGAGCTCCTGATGGGTACCAGGAAAGAGGTGGAGAAAAGGCAAGAAAAAGGGGAAATCTGAGAGCTGGTAGGAGCTGTATGGACTTAAAGATGAAACTGAAGGGAAAGGACCAGTAAGAGGCACTTAGAGCTGCAAGTTCTCCAGGCCCAGAGGTCTTGCTGTGGGACACTTGCTCTCAGAACAACACTGCTGTAACTGCAGCAAGCCACTGAGAGGACAGGGGAAGGAAAGCTAAATGAAATAACTGAAAATATATGAGGAAAGAACAAAAGAGAAACAGGATTTGCTATAGGGAAATGACAAGGTTAAAAGACAGCTGAGTAACAGAGTATACAAGACAACATAATGAAGACAGCAAGGAAAGGGGACTGTGCCAGAAGTAAAGGTGACAGGTGGAAAAACAAGGAAAATTGGATAGTATGTGGCAGATGTAAAAAGAATGAAGACAAAAGAAGGACAGACCTATTGAGCTTAGTGCATTTTATATATGCTCCTTCATTTCATTATAATTTTCCTGACAGCTAATTTACATTGTGTATCTGGGTGGAAAGCTTTCCTTCTAAATACCAAGTTTACATCACCCCAGGAGGCCACTCCGGGTTCTGCAGCTTAGCAACTGTTAAGGCTGACGAAATTTTATATATAAGTACCCAAAATACCCATAGACCATCCAGCAGACAGGGAGCTTATCAACACTTTAGCAAAGTGACCTTGGAAAAAACCCTCTTTTTGCCCAAACTGAGAATTACGTGTAATACTGTTGAAGAATGAGGCCCATATTTTGTATGGGATGGTATTTGTTTATACAAAATATAGTGATATTTGTATCCAAAAAGCATTTCTGGAGAAAAAAAAAAAAAAAAGTTGGATGAATGTTCCTTTTCTATGTCAAAATGGAAGATTTCCAAAGTGGACCACCGGGGGAGCTGTTCACTGAAGAAGCATTATGGGCTGTCAAAAAACAGCTCGGAGAGATAGGATAGGGTAGGGAAGAAAAGGGAGAGGAGAAAACAGTAGGGTTTGTGACACATAGGGACTGATGGGCCTGGGAGCAGTTAAACAGGGGATGTCAGCCCAGCTAAGGCATATTCTGGTTTTAGTGGATGAACTACTAAACAAAGTTGGGAAACTAAAGCAATTTGAGTAAATAAATAAATAAATAAAATCAAGGCTCAACTCTGACCTAAACAAAAGTCCTATTCACTGAACAGAAAGCAGCATGAAGGAGGAAAAAGAAAAAAGTTATCATAAGCTGTTAATTCACTTAGGCTGTAATAAAATACTGATTAAATACAGAATGTTCTCAGGAGTATTTTCTTACTTGCTGCTACTTCTCCACTTCTCCATCCCCCAAGAATCAAGACAAAATTCATCCCCTGGTGCAAGTTAGAAAACTTGCAAGTCAGAATTTAGTATTAAATAGTACCAGACAATTAAAACAAAAAAGGAGAAAGAAAAAAGCAGAGATGTAGAAGGCCTCAGAATTCAATTCTGGGAACACTTTTATCAGCCTAAACCAAATAAAATACATCAAGCTACCCAATAAGAGAAAGAGAAAATAAAAAAAAAAGCAGATACCAGCTCAAATCAAATCAGCTAGTTGTTATTCTCCCTCCTTCATTTTTTGACAACATGTAGTGCTTCATTGTGAAGCTGCTTTCAGGGAAATCAGCAAAGAGGCTCATCCAGAGTAAAGCCATAATCTGTGTGAATCAAAATGGGAAGGAAGATTTGACCCTGGAATAGAAATCCCTATAAAATTTGGAGATGGCAGAGTGTGTTGCTCTGTTCTCAGATGGGCTGCTTCAAGCCAACCTCACAAACCCAGCAGCACAGACTTGGAGCACCAGGTCTCATCTGGAACACGGCCCTTAGGGAAGGGTGACATGAACTTCAACACATGACCTGAGCACCATCTGTCAAGGTATTGTAACCCCAGAAAGCACAGCAGCTTCAGCACCTAATATTCACTGCAGACCTCATTCAGGGAGATCAAGGCAGTCCTCAAAAGTATTAATTCACCTTATACTGCAATTGGAAGAATCATCAATCAGGAAGAAGTCACTTAAGCTGCCTTGTTCAGTGGCACCACTGTTATTCTGCAGAGACACACAGAACAAGTCTAAGCTCACTAGAGTTGTGCAAGCATCAAGATGCCCGAGTTTCAGAAACCAAAAGACACCAGTGTCCCAGCTCTCAGAGGACATCATTGATGAAGATGACTCAGTTAAGAAAGAATTGCTGAAAGTGGATTGATGGGATACCACAGAGCTCTTAAAAGAAATGGGATCACTGTTCCAGTAAGGGATATCCAGAAACACCTTCCTTACTTATCTCTGCAGAAAAAAGGAGGCTCTAGTATGAGATACTAGATTGGGAGCTGGGAAATGGTAAGTCTGGAAAGTCCTGTGTTTCTGGGATGACTGAATCAGAGCAGCCCTGTCACAATATTTGGGTTCACTTTTGAGGAGCATGAGAAGAACACAACAGGTATTTCAAAGACCATAATAAAATTAAAACCTGCGTGAGACTATGAATGAGCTTCGTAAGAAAATGAAAGATAAAGCAGGCCAACAAGATAAAAATTATAACAGGAGTATTAAATCAAGCCTGGAGAGTCAATCATTATTTTAATGGAAGTGATGAGATGCTTTTCCAATTGCTAAGATTTGTTTAAAATCCATTAAAAACAGATCTAAAAAACAGGTACAAGTAGAAACTTGGTTTTATGTCCACAAAACTACTGAAGATGATAATGGCTGGTCAGAAGGGACAACTGGTTTGTGTTTCCAAATGGACATATGCAGAGGCTAAATATACCTATGACTGAGGCAGGAACGGTTCATCTTATTTTGAGATTGTACTTAAACCCAGTGAGGTCTTGCCAATGGAGCAATCAAGAATAAAGGCCCTCATTGCAGATTATCACCATAACCTGCCTACTTATCTAGAATGATGATTTACATTAAGAAAAAGACTACAAATACATGAACACGTGACTGATTTAAATCACTAGAACTGCACAATCCTGCTCACCTAGCAGTCAAGGACAACTGCTGCTGATATAGCACAAATTTCCAATGTGTGCAGAAATCTGAAAATCACCCTCGCAGGGCAGACTCTACCAGACCCTTTGCCATGGTACGTATCTGTTGCCCTCAGCAAGAAATACATCAACAACATTATGAAGCTTCATAAGAGAATTAAAAAAAAAAAAAAAAGAAAAAAAGTCCAGCTGAAAGTTGTGAACATTTCTCTTCTGCACAAAAAGTTCAAGAAACATTGTAACAACTGTGAGATCAATTATTAAAATAACTGAACCAGAGGTCTGAAAATACTATGGAAGACAATAGAAAAAATGCTCCAAGAGGAAAACCTCAGTCAATATGGGAAAGCACAGAGTTTAACAATTCAGAAGCAACAGGTCCCAATAAATGTGTCTTAAGGGTCCTGCATGTAAGGTATAATCCAAAAGGAAAAACCAACAGCTAGAGCAACTCACTGAAATTACAGTCCCATTGAGGACAAAAAGTAGTCTAAGGAAAAAAATCAACCTAGAAAATAAACTTAACACTAACTTGATATAAAATGGGCATAAGTGAACACCAACGAACAACTATACAGAATATTTTAACCATTAATGGCATAAGAGTTTGGGGTAAAAACCCCAAATAACTGGGTTTGAGAGCTTAAAACCCTTCATACACCATTCAATGACAGAATATCCTACAACTGAAAACATACAACATTGCATTGGAGACAAAGAATGCTCTGTCAGGGCATAAGGAACCCCAGGACCTGGAATCCTTTTGAACCTTCTGGAATTTCCACTGCTTAGACACAATTTTGTTGAGATATCAACCTGTGGAAAAGCCAAAATTCAATGTTGAGAAGGTAATGACAAAGTCCTATGGATCATGAAAGATCATGCCTGCAGCTGAATCCAGCCCACTGTGTGTGAGATCCTGACTAAAATCACAATGGGGAAGACTTCTTAGGTAATAGCACATGTGCCAAGGCAAGCAAGTTAATTAATTATAAGTTAATGTATTTTGTATATTGACTGGAAATAGAGAATTATTTTTTTAAAAATCATCTGGGTTGGACACAATATTCTGTCCTATGAAAATGACAGCTAGAGAATTTGTGTTCTAGGCATATTGATACATTACATGATACGGAAAAATATAAAAATATTGTGGCAAAGCTGACTATGAGGCTTTACAAAGCATAACAGATACCTGATTAAAGGAAGAAAAAAGCTAAAGTGAAATCTACAGAGGGAAGCAGAAGACAGGACTCAAGAAGAATGAGGAACTCTTCTGTCTGGACAAACAACTGTGCTCTGTGAAAAGAAACAGGTCAAGTGGTTCAGACAAGAAAGTTATCCAGAAAAAAAAAAAAAAACTAAGAAAAAGATCTGTGAACTGAAAAGTCATCCTCAATCCTCATAAACTCTGGAGAATCCCAGGCCAAAAGACATTTTGAGAGAAAAATCAAAGTTCAGAAAGAAATTCCCTACCAAAGAAACTTAACAGACTGTCAGGAAAATGTTTAATTTCCATACAATTGCTGCTAGAGTTCTCCACAGGTCCTTAAAGAAATACTTGTGTCATGTGTATTTTTCCCCACCCTTCGGCTCACAGCAGCAAACCCTGAGCAAAATCCTGCACAAGTGGCTGAGCTCCACATTTACTGCATTGGCCTAAGCATCCCATTGTTTAGAAAAAAATATAAATAAATACATAAGAGTACACAAATACATTTTGATACACTGTACACTTTTATAAAAATATGTGCTCCTAAGAGTCATCCAAAAAATGTTACTTCCCATACTCTACCCCTTGCTCTAAAACAAATTTTCAGTGAACAAAAGCAGTATTTAAGACTACCATTTAAAATAAACAAACATGCACATTTCTAAATTAATTGCAATGCCTCACTACAACCCGAACTGGCAGCTCACTAAAATTCATCAGAATTAATTTGATAGTATAATGCCTTTAAACTCACTGTACTGTATGAATGGCAATTCTACTAGTTTAGTAAAATCCCGTTGTATCAGAGAGCCTGGGATATAAGCGTGTTAGTTATAATATAATGAATATTCTTCAGACTTGAAGCAACACTGGTAGTTTGCTACAAACTTAGCTAAGAGGCTTGTTATCTGTACAAAATCTTTTTCTCATAGGTAACTAGTTTCACTGATCAAAAGGCTTATTTTGAAAAGCCCAGTTGTAAAGACTGGGCTTTAGAATCAAGACAAGAATAATTTAATGGCCCAGTTTTGGTTTTAGCACAACAAAAACAACCCTGAGGGTTTCACCTTTGTTAACAGTCACTTTTATCTTAAAAGATAACTTCTAATGCCTGGTCACTGAGGTTGTCTTGTAATAGAATACTAGATACCAATCAACTAAGCTAGTCTGTTTATTTCTGTAGGTTTTTAATACCAAGCCTCAGATACAATATACATGTACAGCAGGCCTGAGGCAGATCTTAGATTTGCCACTGACCCATTCTGAAGCTTTCTGCTTCTACCAAAATTTGGTATTAATTACCAACTTAAGACACAGAACTGATGTGTCGCTAAAGGACACATGTGGTAGGGAGGTTACTTCAGACACAGAATGATTCACATGAGCACATCTCAATGGTATGACAGGAAAAGAAGTAACTTTATTTTCTGACTCCAGTATTTATAGATTCTTGGCAATGACCAGGGATTGAATAACTAAGTTACCACCTTCCCAATCATACTGGTCATGTGAAACGTCCATCAAAGACATTTCTTAGAAGGAATGTGTAAACACTTATGTTTATAGTTTCCTGGGAAAGTAAGAAAAACTATGACAACAAGATCAGAAGGTTTAGTTTTCAGGCTGACACTGATGCAAAATCTTTAGAACTGTTACCATAACGTTGTAGGAAAAAAACTTATATATCATGCACAGTAACAACTGGTTCAGGCCCCTTACATTACCTGACTAATGCTGAACATCCATGCAGAACATGTTGCAGTCTGCCCTAGTTTACTTATCAGGCTTGTCAGACACTAAAATCTATTAGATATGAGTTTGATATCATATGTTCCATTTTTCTGTACATCATTACAAGGATAAATCTTGTTCTATTTCCTGAGTTTGGGATTTTTGGGGTTTTTTTTACTGAGCCAAAGCAAGTCAGGAAAAGAGATATGTGTGTATTAGACAAGCATGAATATAAGCCATGTCTACCACTAAACAGAGCTCAACAACTAAAATATGAATAGTTAAAGCATAAAGAAACTTTTAATGTAGAAAACCAATACAACAAGTACCAACGCCGAGAATGCTGTAACCTCCACACCTGTGGCCTTGAGTACATTTTTTCAGAGTTCTGTAGCTCTTTCCCTGAAAGGGATGAATAGAGAAAGAACTGGTGCTGAATGATTATCCTGTTTGCAAGAAATAAAATCTGGCTTCCAGAGGAACAGCAGCTCAGATATGCTAGAGCACCAAAAGGTAGACAATCAAAGTTTGTCCCTGTCAATTTAAGCCCAAGACAGAAAAATATGACAACCACAAAAGTGCTTTCTGAGGACACTTGCACAAACATTTTTGAGGTCCATGGAGAATAATATGTGCTTTCAAATTTTTGTAGACCAAATTAATATCTAGGTCTTCAATCTTTTTAATGGACTGGCTACATATGTTTCCCAAAAAGCAGCATTCTGCCATAGAAAGCAAAAGACTTGGAAGGAAAATGTTATACCTACTAAGCATCTACAAGTAGGAAAAAATAAAAACCTTGCATCTTTTATTTGGAAGGCATTCTGCTGCGATTACAATATTCATTCTTTTCACCAGAGAATCTATCCACTGAGATTCAATAGACAAGATGGAGTCCATAAAATCCAGAATATGAGTATACACTGAGCCTAATAAAACCAGCTAGGTCTTTTTCAATTACAAGAGTGATATGAGGACATAGAGAAGTAAAGTAAGTTTTTTCAAGTCTGTATAAGCACAATAAACTGAAATGCTTCCTTTTAAAATTATGTTCCAAGGATTAGAAATATATGATCGTAACACATATAGAATGTCAAAGAGAATCAAATGCCAGCATCCTGTTTGAGTACGTACAGAAAAACACCTTCTGTAGCTTGTATGGGGAAAACAGTGGTGAGTCCTTTCCATGCGCTCTCTGCTAAGGAGCTGGCCAGGGGCCCATCCCATCCCATCCCATCCCATCCCATCCCATCCCATCCCATCCACGGGCCACACCCACGTGTTTGGCGCGGCGCTTCGAGCCCCAGGGGCACCGGGCCCAACACTGCCCAGAAGGAGCTGGTGCTACTAGGGAATGCCACCCCCTCATACCCCCCTTTTTTTTATTTCATTTTATTCTGAAGAGCAGGCTGGCGGGCACAACGTTTTGCGGTGCCGAACAATTAGCAAAAGCAGCAGGGGGATGCTTGCCAATAAATACCCAGATTTGAGGTTAAGCAGCTGTAAATCTGCATTAATCGTTTCAGGAATTCAGCTATTTACAAAAGCTTTCAAAGAGCAAACAAATAAAAGAAGGGAGGGGAGAAGAGACAGGAGAGAAGCCGATCTGTTCTTACCTTCGCACTGCTTCCCTTCCCCTTTGTAGCCCGGCTTGCAGATGCATTTGTAGGATTTTGGTGTGTTTTGACAAATTGCGTCGATGTGGCAGTCATCCGTAGCTTCTGCGCACTCGTCAACATCTGGAAGCATAGAAGGAACCCCAAGGAGACAGATAAGAGGGGAGATCTGAGAAACAAAACACCAAGGATAGATGCTCCCCTTGAAGCTGTATGCCTGCCTGCCTTCCCAGTGTCATGCTGGAAATGAGAACATCTGAGGCTAAATAACTAAACTAGACAACGTGATATTCTCCTCAAGTCACTTACAAGCATTGTTCCACTGAGGTGGAGGGACTCAGTCTCACATTTCTGCACTATGAATAAAATACTTAAGACACTAGAAATTAGCTTCTGCTGTTTAAGTCTGGTACTAGAGACCCACATCTTAGTAAAACAAGAGAATGTTTAAATTACCTATAAGAGAAGAAAAAAAAAAAAGACCACTAGCATGTTCTAGCACAGAGATTTTCTTAATTTATAAAGACAGACCCTAGTTTAAATAAACTATGCTGGTGAGAGAATGGGAAAAAGAAATATTTAAACAGCAAAACCACATTAATACTTTTTCCTGGGAAGCAAAAAAATAAATAAATGGAAGACCATATGAAACTCGGTACGGTAGAGTGGAGGAAAGTAACATGCAATAACATCATGTACTAGGACTAACACTCATTTAAGAGGAACAAAGTCCCAGCAGTCCTCCCAGCCCCTGCTCGGGTGTGTGCCTTTCTGGGTAAGTCTGACTCTGAAAGGGGGGGACCAGACCGCTTTTCTTGTTTTCAGTGTATGAAACATTACAAACATTTCAGCGAAGGACATTCGTTCTGTCCCCCGGATTTAAAGAGGCTGGGGAGGGAGGAGGATGAGGCAGAGTCCAGATTTGGTAGTCGTGGGAATGTTGATGAAGTGAGCATGGGGGGAAACCCCCAACCCCGACCTACTGAGGGATGGGGTGTGCTGGGAACATGGGAACACTTACAGCCCTGCCTGAGCTGCCCCGCCCCCCGCGCTGCCCACAGCAGCTGCCCGGCCACCCCGGCACCCGGAGCTCCCGACACCGGGAGCCGCGATGGCATCGCAGCCCGGGCGCGGCCGTGCTGTCAATCCCGCACCTCCCAGGGGCTTCCTCCCCGCCCCACGCCACAGCCACATCTGGGACTGCCGGGAGAACACGAGCACGCAGGCAGGGAAGCGGGTGAGCAGCCGGAGGGGAACCCGCAGAGCTGCACAGAACGCAGCCCCCGCTTTATGGTCAGGAAGCACCGAGGAGACAGAGGTGCTGCGGAGGGAGGCAGCCGGGCATCCAGCGAGAGGCTTGTGCCGTTGGTTTCATACCAGTTAGATTAACAGGTCCTCAACAAGGTGCGCTAAAGTGAAAACAGTTTTATTGTTAGCTTGAAATCCGAACGTTGTTTCAGAAGTGCTCGCTCAGCCATCTCCAGTGATAACACGCGGATCCTTCAAAGTCACCGGGAACGGGAGGGGGCTATTTAGAGAAGGGAGAATAAGCAGACATTGTAGCATGGCACACAGCAGAGAACTTCTCTGGGAGGCGCAGACCGGGACAGCCCCGCCGGACACCTCTGGAATCCCAGGGAGAGAATTACCCGGACTCTGTATTGTTGTTGTAGAGGTGTTTGAGTTTTTTTTTTTTTTGGTTTGTCTTTGTTTTAAGAAAAAACTGGAATAGAACACCAAGCGTCGTAATTTCCCGTACTAAGGCAGAGCTGCTGTAATGTTTCCTTCTTTCTTGTCCATTCGTATATTTTTACCGCTGAGCCAGTTCAGATCCAGCTATGATTTACGTGAATTAGTTTAGGTGTTGCCCAGATCAGGCACAGATTCAGTCAAGCACAAAGAAGAAAGAAGTTTTTGGGAGGTTTTTTCTGGTTTTTTTGTTTGTTTGTTTGTTTTTTTTTAATGCTTTGGTTCATACTTTTGAGTCATTAAAACCGGCATCCATCTCCCATCAAGAACAGCAAAAGTGACAGCTGGACTCTTTATAATGCCGTCAAAAATTCAAACTGCATTGAGCCAAGGGGGACATTTCACAGCAACCAGAGGATGCCTGGGAGTCAGGCGTGAATGCCAATGAGTCAAATGAAAGGGCAAAACAAAGTATGAGCCCCTGCTTTGCTCCACATCTCACATTGCATTACTCGGACTTTAAGAACTTCAAGACTGACTTCGTTCATTTTGTTACATTTAAACTCTTCTATCCGAGGAACAGGTATTTTTTTTCCACAACCTCCTCCTCCCTCCCCTCCTGCCCCCACTCGTACTTCACCTCAAAAGATTTCTCCTCGCACAACTTCGGAGCCTGCATACATTTCTTTCAAAAAGCACTTTGGGCTTGCAACGTTCCAAAGCAGATAACATTGGGGGGTGTTTGATTTTTGGCTTGTTTTCTTTTAAACACCGAAGCAAAAACAAAGTATAATTACAGCTATTAAACCGATACGAGCGCCGCTGTTAAAAACACCAGGTCTTTGGGTTAATGCGCAGACAAGGAAAACCTATGAAGATATCCTAGCCAACGCTTGCTCTGCGGAGTCTCCAGAGCTCAGCACAGGCTTATCTCGTAGGCACTTAAGTAACTTTTTCTTCCCCATCTCTCCCTGCAGAAATCCCTCGGCTCCGGCTGTGTCAAACACGCGAGAAAACGCCTCCCCACCGCAACTTCCAACACCCTCGGCGCTACGAGCAGCGAGAAGTGACCTCCCCCTGAACACCTTACAGAGGGCAGAGGAGAGCGGACAGCCACAGTCCCCCCGGGGCGGCGGCTCCGCACCGTCCGCGCCTGGGGAAGGCGGCACGGCGGCGGAGCCCCCTCTTCTTACCTGCGCCCCCGCTGCCTCCCGCCAACCTGCCGGCCCAGGCGAGAGCGAAAAGCAAACAGCAGCGCCGCGAAAAGAAAACAGTGCCCATGATAATGATGCGATCCCCGGTGCCCGTCTGCGATAAGGGACGCGCTCGGGGCCGGCCGCGCGGAGCCGCCGGCGCTGACGCCCTGACAGCGCCCCGCTGATTCGCCGGGGCTCCCTCGGCGGGGGCGGGGCCGGGGCGGGCCGGGGGCCGAGCCGGCCCCGCGCCCCGCCGCCCCGGGGCGGGGGTGGTCGGCCGCCGGGGAGCCCGTCCCTAGCTCGGGCGCTGCCCGGCGTGGCACAGCGGCCTGGCTGCTCCCGACAGGGAGAGCCGGCAGGGACCCTGCAGCATCGTACCCTCCGCGCTGCGCCCCTCCGACGCTGCGGGCGCCGCCAGGGACAGATACGGACAGACGGACAGATACCCCCACACCGCGGCTGTGAGGGGAGACAGGTCGGCGGACACTGCCCATCTCCTTGGCAACCGCGGCTAGGGATCCTTCCCCCTTCTCGGGTTCAGGCTAAAAGACAACTGTTTTTTCGGGTTTTTATTTTGGTTTTTTTTTGTTTTTTGGTTTTTGTTTTTTTTTCCTGCCTACCTCCTAGCTTCGGCTAACTCGCTCCCGCTTGCTACGGGTTATCACCAGCCTCTGACTTCCTCCAGCGTTTTGTGGGCTTTGCTGCGGAGGCCAGTACGCCTTTCTAGCCCTAGGTTTGCTCCTCCGAGCCGTTCACTCGGGCCAACCACGAGCTCCGCAAGTGATCTTCTGCGGCCCTGGCCCAGCCCGGAGGAGATGCTCTCCCCAAAATCATCTCCGCTCCAGACGAGCATATGAATGTCGTTGTCACCACCACCTTGGAGGCGAAAATCCTTCACTTTTAAAACCAAACGTGAGACATTTCTCCCCTCCGAGCCAAGCTCCATGACCCTAAACCATTTCAGACTGTCTTTAAAGGACTGAAACATCCCTTGTTACGGCCGTGACGCCCCTCTTCACTTTACACCTTTCTTTCACAGGTACCCCACTGCTGAAATGCTTTGCTACTTTCGGTTGTTTGAACTCCTAACTCCCCCGAGAGGCTGCCTGTCGTGTATGAGTTCCACTTGTCTGGAAGATAAATAGACCCTGTTATAGCCTTAGATGCCTCTTTCTGACAAATTCCTCCCAAATGTGCATATATGTCAGTACAATATACTTGCCCAGAAAGGAGCACTATTAAGTACTTTCAAGCTTGAGGAGATGGGAAGGAAATGTAAGAAAAACTGCTCAGTTCAGCTGCGTGTTTAGTAAAACTCCACACCACCGTCCTTGTCCTCCAGTAAAACGAAACCACTACTACACAGTGCCAAAGCTGTTTGCTTTCCGCGTGTTTACACCTCTACTTTGGGCATTCCCGTCCTTAATCCCTTAGAGGTGGGGTTAGGGGTATTGCTATTTTAAATCCGGACGCCTATTTTTTTTTTTTTTTTTGTGTCACCCAGCTGAAGTGCAGCGGCGGATTCCATGCCCGAGTCTTCCATGGATACACCACGGTGCGTCCGTGACGCGGAATTCCCCAGAGGGGCCACACGGTGCCTTAGAGCGCCACCTCGTGACCGTCACGCCAGAGCCTTTCTTTTCCAAGATTTTGGAAGGAGTTCTGTTCTAGGTGAAAAGTAAGGCTAATTCCCCCCCCCCCGCCCCCCCCATTTATTTCTTCTCTAAATATTTCACAATTGGCCTTTTCATTCAATTTCATGGACTCATAATAAAATTTATTATGGGATTAATCCAAAAAGTTTATATTTCATGAAGGAATCCACCAGAATTGTGCTTCAGCTATCAACTATTCCAACTTTTAAAAAAGCCACGGTGCAATAAAGAAGTTTGCTAAAGCAACAAAATACTTTCACTGCCTTGGTGACTTGCTCTCTGTCATGCATTATGTCATGTTAGCTGCATCTGTTGAGTTACAGAAATCACCACACTTGTGCCTGACTCTATGCATTTATAATCTATAACACCTTTATGGCACTCAGGAAAGGATGTCCCTTTGATCCAAATCTCAGATTGTCTATATATGGCCTTGTATACTCCCAGGGTGGCATACAAAGCTAAAGATCATTCAGATCAGGTGTCCATCTTCTAGCAAGCTTGTTGTTTATTTCCTTAAACCAAGGTCCTGACAAATAGAATACATGAGGAAATACAAAAGTACTGTATTTATCAAAAGAGCACCTTAACAGTAAGCCAGGATTATCACACAAAATAAAGAACATCATCTACAATGCCAGGCTGAATATTTACAGATGGGTCTTTTCAGAGTCTTTCTTGCTAAGGGACACATCTTAAAAAATGGATCTTTATGGATTTTTACCTTTTCCACCTGTAATTATGTTTCTGAGCTTGGTTATAATAATCTAACATCACCTCTGTGTCAATTCCACAAATGATTCTATGAAAAATTCAATGTTAGAAGTAATGACCAAGCAGCTTCTTCCAATGTGGACAGTAAAAGGCAGATTCATGACTGCAAGCCTGCTCTGGGTAAGGGGCATAAGCAAGAGCTACCTGGGCTGCAGATGGAGCCAGCCCAGCCTGGGGAGCACCTCCAGTGTTTCACCTCTCTACCAATGTACTTTAGCTCTGCCTAAAAGCCTTAGGGCAGCGTGTTAATTGGCTTCTAATGTTCTTCCATACTAATGCCCCTAAAGCTATTCCAATAAAATAATAATGCTTTATAATAAAAGAGGTATGTTTTATTAGGATCCATCTCTTTACAGAATAGAAGGTCCATGAAAAGCTGCATATCAGGCAAGAGCATTAAAAAGAATTGTGGCTGCAGAACAGTACTCCCACCTTCAGAACACTTTCTCCCACAGATATGCACCATTCCAAAAGTGCTTTGAAAAGACAGAACAGCTTCTGCAGAATTATTTGGTTTCCCGGTTTGCTATTTGTGAACACTTGACTATTGGGGCCACTGCTGCCTCAGGAGGCAGCACAAGCTATTGATAGTGCTAGGAATCACAGCAGTCACTGAATAGCCTGTGCAAACTTGAACCAATTGCTTCTTCATTTCTGTTTCTCTTCCTTCTGTCCCTCTTGTCCATTTGCAGTGAAAGCCCACTGTAGCAGGGCCTATCTTTCACTGTATTAATCCAGCACCTCTCAAAATAATATACTATACTTATTTTGTCTGTTTCCCCAGTTACAGCTTTTATGAGGCCAGTGAGGCACATAAAGCCTGACCCGTTTAACTTCAGTTCATCTCTTTTTCTGAACTGTACTTCGAAGAACCGAGAGAGATCTGGATCCCTTGAATAGGGGACAATGAATCCATGTGTCAGAATCTGTGCTGGGAGCACCTACACTTTGAACCCTGAACCATGTATCTCCAAAGTTTACTTAAATACTTTCTATTAGGAAGGAAGAATGCAAGCCCAATTCTTCAAAGCCATATAGACCATTCTGCATTTGTATACACAGAACTTTTCATACTAACAGGCAATAGAGATGCATAGCACCACATACTCGATGCTGTATTACTTCTTTCCAGGAAAATACAGCATGTAAGTTTCCAGGAAGTCAAATAGCAGCATGCAGCTGAAGTAATTCAATGCTTTGTTCTTGTACATGGGAATAAAAGACAACAACAAAAAATGTCCACCATAATCCATAATGAAAATTTTGCAGTGTGTAAGAGGATGAGGATATTTTTTTCTTTTTTTCCCTAATTGGAGGAAACGGGGAATTACAGAGCAGCTGCTGTAACAGATAAGAGGGGACATTTATTCCTTAGCTTTGGTGAGATCACAATCAGTTTTATCTCACTCTCCCATCAGTGAGACAATATATGAAACCTTGTGAAACTAGTGGTAAATTTGGATATTGTGGGGAAAAAAAAGGTGGAAGTCAGTGCCAGGTTTTGAAGAGAGACATCAACTCATGCTTGAGGACATCTACTTTCTCTGCTGTTACCTTCCTCCAAAATTTGTCACCTGCTTCATCCAGCTGTTCCTCCCCTTTCATTGCCAAGGTGCCAAAAGAGATGAAGACTCATGCAAAAGCACTTATTTAAACATATAATTAGTTTAACACAGTGGATCATGAGGCTCAAAACACCTTACTTAACATTACTGTCTACAAATCCATAAGTTTCTTTCCTCCTAAGTGTGTCATGAACAGTTTTCTATTCAGAAAAATGCTTTAACCTTTGTGTTAAATGGCAGAAGAGGAGGGAGTTACTGGGAAGAGTAATTTTTTTTTCCCTCCTGCTTGAGTTATAACCACTGAGACGGAAAGATGAAAACATTAATGAAGAGATGGAAAATACCACCATCACCATGAAAAGTAGAGTAGATCCTCCTTTAGTGGCACTCCATCCTAGTAAAAGCATACTTTGCCAAGATGAAGGTTACATCTCAAACAGGTGAATAAGGACTCGATACATAAAGAGCTGGATAAAACTTTATAACCGTCATTATACAGGAGACTCGTTACAGCAGTCTCAAAACTAATAAGGGTCACCTCTAAAATCTGCATGAGAGAGCACACAAAACAAGGTTGTGCCTACTACCTGCTTTGGGATTATACCTTAGCAGGTGGGAGATGATGAGAAAGACCTGTGGAAATGTAGAGCTGAAAAGGATAACTTCTAAAAGTCCTGTTTGATAAGTCTGTTGCTAAAATAGTTTTAGAAATGGTAGTGATGTGTCCTTGTGTTCACAAGGAGATTCACAAGGCAGTGGCATTCTGAAATGGCTTGGTTGTAGGAAGTAGAGGCATGAGGGAGTCAGAAGGGAAATATCAAAGAGAAAAAAAATCCAATCGATCTTTGTCCATCTACAAGCTTTACACTAGAGTAGGATGAAAATTTTAACTTAATGATTCCTCCACTGAGGACTTCAAAACAGTGACTTGTGCTAGTACAAGTTCTGGCTCCTAATGTGCTGCAGATTACTTGCCATTGTATCTTAGCATTAGCATTTCAGTTAGTTGCAAAATGAACCTCACAGATTATTGTGATTGCAAAGAAATATGTATTGCTAATGCTCTAACATGCAATCTTCTTGAACACCTGGGACTGCACACTCCAAAAATGTCAAGCAACTCAGAGGAAAGTCCTGTCTTCAGTTTTTTAGGCTTATCACAGTTACTTAAAATCTTAAATTCTGGATAGTCATTAACTGCTCTGGACAGCAAACTGCACAGGACAGCAAACAGCATTCTAGTAATGCAGCAGATGAGAGAAAGCTTTTGGGTTGTTTTAGAAAACATTTTCTGATCTCTTGTTTGAAAGTGAACTTTTTCTCAAAAATGGCTACAGATGGCTCTAATTTCTTCTTCAAAGCACTTTAGGCCCTCAGGCTGAGGTACTTTCTGTTGTACCCATGATTTGTGGTCAGCTATCAGTTCCCTTTCCCATTCTAATCAAGGCCCTGAACATGCAAGGAACACTGAAGCATGTACATACTTATCAGCAGGACTACTCTTGCCTATAGACTTCTGCAAAGACTGTCTCAGCAGGCTTGGGATTGTGTAGTGCAGGATAAAGAGAAGAGGCCATGCCCTCCACTCACATTCCCTTTATCCTTCAGCACAGTTCAAAACCAGCTGTGGGGAGTAACATGGCTCTAATCCACATGGGCAGTCCTCTCTGCTCTGTGGAACACACCATGGCAGCAGTTCAGAGGCAAAAGCTGATTCAGCTTCACAGAACACTTAATACTGTGAAATTATAATTTTTTTTCAATTCAGAGCCCTGCCTACCTGTTCTACTTTCCCTCAAAAAAATGTTAAAAAAGAAAAAAAAAAAGAAAAAAATTTAGCACAAAACCCAGCACAAACCAAAAGCACTCACCAAAGCCCCAGGACTTCCAGAGGCTGCAAATTTCAACTGTAGCCTGGCAGAGCAGCTGCAGATGTGGGTGAGTTGGCAGGACAACTTGACAAATCGCGGGAAGATCTTGTAAGACTCCTGCAACAATTCTTTTAAAACTTTCCTGATCCAAAACCATTTAATTTTTAACATTAAAAGCAACAACAAGACTCCAGGAAAATTCCAACAGAAGCTTTTTCATAAAATGTAATTTTTTCCTGACTCTACAATTCTACAAACAATTAAAGGTTATTTCTCAGGACACCTTTCTGCAGATAGGAAGGAAAAAAATCTGTAATGCAGCCAACTCCTGCAATTTTTCTCCTTCCCTATCCTCCCAGCCACTGAGAGCTAGAGTGAGATTTGTGTACTAATTTGAAATTCTGCATTCCTCAGGGAGGCCCACAGTACCAAAGCTGCTCTCAAGATTTTCCCTTTAATTTGCTGTAATATGAAGAGAGTCCAATGCTGTTGAAACTTAGATAGTTTTGCATTGCAGCATCTGTTCAATTTACTGCAGGGACAGAAACTCTTCCATCAAAACCAGCTGGAGGACTAAACACCAGGTCAGAGCATCAATTCCTTTACCAATCCAAGTCCAAGCCAGCTATGTAGCGGGAGCTATGTAGTACAGATTTCTTAAAATCAATGTGCTTATTTTAGTTCAAGTGCAAACATATACTCATCCCCTTGTTTAGCTGCAGTCTTTACTGCACACAATCCACAATTTAAGAGCTCATTGCCATATAAACTTAAACAAGAAGCCTATTACGAAAGATGCGGTTGAGTTCAAGCCATCACTTTATCCATTAAGCCTGGCCTATTACCAGTAACAACTTTTATCCTAGACAAAATTGCTGTAGACCAAGTAAAGTTTTATTCCAAAGTAGGTACCTATATTGAAATATAGATGCATGTAATTCTTTGTACTGTAATTAAATGCATTTTAATTCAGTTGCTCTGTTCCTTCAATACAGCTGAACTGAGATGGGCTTTGATCAGGAAGCCTTTATCTCCCCTGCTGTGATTGTAACCTTAACCTCTTCAGCTGTGAAAAAATATTATAAAACACTCTAGCTGTCGTCTGGCAGGACCAGTGAGTATCAGTGGGATAGCAGCAGAAATTTAGGCCTGTAGCATGAGCACTGTGGGGCTCATTGGTGAGAAATAACTTTCAGAGCAGTGCAACACCACAATCGAGGGTTCAGAAAGAGAACAAGCAGGGTCCTGTCTCCTATAGTCCTGTAGTAACTCTTTTCCATCTCTAGGCAAGCTCGGATTAGCTAAGGATTGTGACAATTAAGAAGTTTCAACTGTTTTCCAGTAAACAGAATAGGGCTTCTGAAACAAGAAGAATTCAAAACAGGGAGAAGACTTTTTCCTAATTATCTTTTAAGGAAGAAGGATAAATCTCACAATAGGATCTTTAAAATACTTGGATGAAGCATTGAAAAGTTAATATTCTCATAAAGACAACAGAGTCTAGAGATGCCAAGATTATTGTATAATTTATATTAAATTAATAACATATAATTTTAACAAATTAAAATTATATTAAATATACATTATTAAGTAGAATTATATAAAATGTAGAATTATATTAATTTTATAATTTATATCAGCTGTGTTCCTCACATTTTTAGATATTCAAATGCTTAAAATGTTGATGTTGAACACTTATGAACCTCACGACCAGTGAAAATGAACATGTTTTAATTGGAAAGACTAGACAAAGGAAATGAAAAATGAAAGTTTGACCTAAGGATACAGTTGGGTGCTCAGGGTTTTAATGGGGATACTATAAATAAAATTCAGTTCACATGGAACTGGAAGAAGTTCAGCCACGGCTTCTTTGTACTGCTACCTATTCCTGTTGTCGCTCTTTGCGGGAACTCTTGCACTTTCCTTTAGGCTCTGACATGGAGAGAAACGACTTTCTCTGCAGCAATAGGAAAGTTCATGTCCTGTGTAGAACAATGCTGCACTTGTCAACACACCAGACAAATCTGATGGAACCAGGCTATCATGATCTTCGTGGTTTACAAGAAACTTCCTACAGAGAAGATACTGCAGAAAATATCTAAGCTCAAATCTTTGCCTCAGATTTTTCTACCACATCAACTAATGCCTCCCCTTCTTAAAACAAAACAAGACAAAGAAAGTCTACGCACCCGTGTGTTGATTTTTGCAGTTCTAACCTGAGTTTAACAAAACAAAAGGTCAGCAAATCTTCATTCCTTCTAGCACATTTTTCCCAAGTCCCAGGACTCTATTTCAGCAGGTATTGCAGGGGTGTTTCGGGGTAATTGCAGTTGCTGTGAGGGAGCCTGTTGCTCACAGGCCATGTTGGCACAGACTCCAGCCCCGTTTCCTAACACTGCTGTGAAGGACCCAGCAGAGATCCCTCTACAGCACAGAAGGGGAACACCACTCCTCAGACCCCTCATACTGCCATCATGCTGCATCTCAATGGTAGAGTGCATATCTGACACGTTTTCCCATTTCATATTTCTGACATGTTTAAAAGGCCCAGGAATTAAGGCATTCTGGTTGCTTACTTCATCCTTAAAAGCGCACTCAGCTTGGTTACACACTTGCAGAGGCTTTGAAAATGCATCATTCTATCCAAATATACAGTGATGATTCCAGAACCACTTGGAAGCCCCAATTATACTTTTCTGCTAAATGAGTTCTCCTCCCTAAGGACTCTCCAGAGGAGCCTATGCTTTAGTGCACTAAGCTACCTATGAGATAGCTGAAGCTCAGACTAACTGAAACCCTGACAGGCAGCTGCAGTTTCTGCTGGTGTGAAATGGCAAATAAAATAGAAGATTATCAAATAGAATTAAATGCAGCATCCTCAGGAGGCCTGGATATAGAAAGGGTAAAATTCCACTCACCTTAATCCTGCATATTATTTTGTTCTATTGAAAGGCCATGGCTGAATGAATAAAGAAGGACAGCAGGATTTAGTTTCATATGCTCATTGCTTCTCTTTTCAAATTACATGAAATACACAGTGCAGACCTATTATTAGTGTTGCCATTTTTTAGTATTATTATATCATTAGAGATAGATTGGATTAACACAGGTATAGTAAATTACAGTGAAAGGAGCTTACAGAAGATTACAGCACAGTAAGGCTTCATAAAAGTGTGCTCAGAGAGCTGATGAAATCAGAAAAGTGTATACTATCACAAAGTGAAAATACAGCAGGCATAAGATACTGACTGCTTGAAAGCTCCTGGGTAAATTCTCGTCATTCTTCGACTTAAATGACACATCTAAAATAATCTGGAATTAATTTCAATCAAATATGGTTGAGTTAGAGAAAGAAAATCAATACTTGTGTCACCAATTTCCCAATGAAAGAAACCTTGGACACCAAAAAGGCCAGATGTATGTAGATACATGTGTCAAGACTGCAGATAGTACTTGTAAAATCTCTTGATGTTCAGAACCTGCATAAAACATAGCATCTCTCTTTTTTTACCTAGAAATAGACAGCTCCATCTACATGCTTTTATGGAGCTGACACTGAACATGGAAGTACCTACCTTCTACAGCTTTCCCTGTTTTGTCTCCAGCTGGTGTTTAATCAGGGCATTAAATGCTTGAACAGGATCTCAAGTTTCATCTGCCTTTTACTTCTGAAAGTCCAACCCCACAACTCAGAATAATGTAGAGCTTTCTGCTGGCTTTATCTGGCCTTCAGTTGCACACTCAGGTTTGTGTCAAGGGTGTGCAAACCCTGCAACATCTAAACAGCAAGATAAACAGCTCTGCAGAGTGCAGAACAGCAGTGTCAGCCCTGTGGAGGACTTGCACTGCATGTCCCAGTTCAACCTGAACACAACTGAGCTGTAGTAGAGCCCACATCTCTCTCTGCAGGGGAGGAATAACTTGAGCAGCTGGGCAACAGCAGCAAGTGCTGGCACTCAGACTCATCTGGGCCTCACTTGGTGCTTTCACGGCTTGCCAGCTACAGCAACTGCACACTTCATTTTGGGAAGAAAATGAAATCGGAACTCTGTCTTTGGATACCAAAGTTACATAAAAGTCACTCCATGCTAGGAAATGAGAGGATGCAATTCCAGAATCTCTCCTATATCAAGGTATAGAAATTCCAGCAAGTCTAAAATTTGGAATTTCAAAAATTATTTATGATGAGGCCAGTATTGTACAACTCTATTCTGTTTAAAGAGATTGATAAATATTCATTAATCAGGTCTCACAATGCAGAGAAATGGAGTATTATTCCTCCCTAGTAAAGATAAGGGAAAGATCAGATACAGAAAGATACAGAGAGGTTAAATTACTTTCTCAGGTTCACATGGGAAGTTTGGAAAACCAAGAAATGGAGTCAGAGCCAGGATTTTGGAAGGATTTTCAGGTGTCTCCACTATAAATGTAAGAGTAGCTTGACACAGGGACTGCAAGCTCTGTTCCTGTTTGAAATCAGGCCACTCAAGAGGGTCCACAATTAGGTAACCACTGGTACCAATGACCTTGGCAAAACTTAGTCCTTATTCTTGACTGCTGCTCCACAGTCTTCATTACTGCAAAGTGCAGTGTGCTGTCCTACCAAAATACAGTGGGAGCTAATTGAAGGCTGTAACTTATCCCTAGGCACCCAAAAATCAAAGCCCCACATTCATTAAGCACTGTTTTCTAATCAGTTCAACAGAGCTTAAATGTATTGTTTTTACACTAGAAATCTGTGATAAGTCCTGGGTATTGCAGAACAGTTATGTGCCAAGAAATCCTTTCACTTAAAAATAGGTGATTACAACAGCTTCTATAAATATAAATTGTTTTACAGTCAAATACAGACATACAGTTTTCACTGAAATTAAGCCAGCAAATCTCTTCTGCCAGTACTATAACAATAATCATGCTGATAGTGTTATTTCAGTTTACCAAAAGCCAGAATCCAATATGCAACAAATTAGATCAAGCTCCGAAAGATAAGCAATGTGAAAGGAAATGAATACTAAAAAAAGTTTAAATGTTTACATTTGTTTGCTGGATTCAGATACAAACCCAACACACACAAGCAATCTTACATTGAACTATAGCTTTATTTTCCCCCTGCTGCTGTCCCCCTATACCCCCCCCTTTTTTTTTTTTTAATTTAAAAGCAGATTATGCAGACAAAGATATTATGAGAGAGCATATTTCAGTTGTAAGGTTTTAGGACAGAGGAAGGAAAACAGGGCTCAGACCAATTAAAAGCTTTAGAGAAGAAAGGCAAATCAATTAAAAATGCCAGAGGGCAGACACTGAATAGAAAGAGAAGAGACTTTGACAAATTTGAAATAACTCTGTTCTTCACAGTCTATAATGACAGATGAAAATAAGCTGCCCTCATACTCACAAATATTTAGGGAAGGATAAGGCATTTGGTACCTCATGAGTAAAAGAGATCTGTGCTTACACACACTGAATAAACAAGCCACAGGACTGAGTGAGTGTTTGGTGGGTACTTTGGAGAAGAAGAGCAGTGTATAAAATGTGAGGTGTTATTTTTGAGACACACAAGCAGCCAGCCTTCCAACTCAGCTGCTGAATTATTAGTCTTATTGATCTCCTACTGCATAATTTTTTACACCACAAAAGCCATTTGCTCTCAATGGAACACAGGCAGTGAAAAGACAATAGTCATAAAAAGATTTGCAGTCTGGAACTTCAAAGAAATCATATTCCAATTTTGGCAGCTTACTAGGAATAAGAACCCAAACTGCCATTGCTGAATGTATCCTTTGACTGTAACTATAATTTAAAAGCATTGTCCAATGTAATTTATTTTTTTTTTTCCTCACAGTGATTCCAGGCCAATTCCCCCATAAGAATAGTGTTTTGAAGTCAGCCAATGAAACATGTTTTATTTAAGGACTATATTCCTGGAGCAATGGAATAGATTCTTTGGAGACCTAAAGGTTGCAGAGCACTTCATTAGTTCCACATAATGAAAGAATGGTGCAATTGAAGGAGGTCTCTAAGGGAGAATGGTGTGAAAATTAGAGACTCGTCTGCTCACTTGCAAAAAGAAAAAAAAAAGAAAAAGAAAAGAAAAAAGAAAGGAAAAAAATGAGAAAAAGGAAAGAAGGGGGAAAGAAGAGGGGAAAAAAGAAGAAAAATGAGGAAAGGAAAAAAAAAAAGTGGATTTTCTAAATAAAGCACACTGTCTCCATTCAGCCCGTGGAGAAAGGGTGCCTACTCAATCCTCTTACCATTGACAATATAATAAAACCAGAGGAACTTTTTTGAAGTAGATCTGCACATTCCACATTTGGATTGAGGGGCAATGGACTGTTTAAATTGCTATTTACATTTCCAGCTGTTTTACCAGTGATTTGCCCAACTTAATAGCTCTTTAAGCTTTTAAACAAGAAAATAGCTATTCTCACGACTCAAAGAAGAAACCATGGTTATTTCAGTCTGCCTCTATTGTAAAAGGCTTAGACCCCTCTCTCTTTATAGATGCCTTTCCCTTTATAGTACTTCCCTTTTCCATCTCCTCCTTCATTCTAAACCTTCTTCCATCTTTTTAGCTCACTTTTTACATTATATACTTTTAGCACCATAATGTATCTTTGCTGATACCGCTCATTCAAGGAAAGTGTTTGCAAGTAGTCACCAAGGATCCCAAGAGAGACTTAAGTTAGCTGGAAAATCAGATTTGCGTCTAAAATCTTCTGCTAGTTATTGGGGTGTTAGTCCATGTTAAACAAATGTTCTACAGCTATTGAAAAATGTATTTATCCAATACATTTATCCAATTTCCTCTGGGGATATGTTAAAAAAAACCTAGACGTGTGTACAGACATAATGTAAACTCTATTTTCTGCTTATTTTTCAGGCAAAGTGGAAGAAGGGCAAAGCGGAAGTCCACAGATAAGAATGAGACCAAGATAAAAGGTTAAAATAGAAGGGAGGTTATTTCATAGTGGCTCTATAAAAAACTGCAATTATCTTGTTGTAATTTGAACCTATTAGCTTGTTTAAGTTGGTGCTAATAAACTGTAAAATCATGAAGAAGAAATTCAAAAACAAAACCCACCTCCTCCTTTTCCCCAGATCAAAGCTTCAATGTTTTCCTTTTATTAACCCTAAATGTCCCCTGTGTTTACAGATGATTGCAACCCTAGTCAGACAGTGGATCAAAAAACCAAATCTAAACCTTGCAGGAAGTGGTTGCAGCAACTCTGATTAAAACTTTTGAAATTAGTACAGTTCAGTAAAGAAAATTTTTGCAGTAGTTGGAAAAATATAAGTTCTTTTTAGGTTGTATCCTAACTCAAATATATTTAGAGAAATTAATTGCAACTGGCATAACACCAGACAGCTGTGATTTTCTTTTAAAGGTAACACTTCATATTTAACAGTTATACAATCTAAACTACACGTATTCTAAACTAAAATTCACATTTTTTTGGTTAGGTCTGTAAAAGTTAGTTTATGATCCCCAGACCAGGCAAACGTGTCCTGGTGTCACACACTGGCACATCACTGACAACACAGCGGTGTTACCAGGCAAGACAGGACCAAGAATCAATGGGTACTTGAATTACTGTGACTAAGAAAATTGGCTTGTAATAGAACCATCTGTTCCCTTTAGAAAGGAAGTGAGAAAACTTGCACACCTGAATCACTGAAAGGTGACAGAGTTCTAGACGAAGCAGGTTTAAGGGTAAATCAGGTGCTATCTTTGCCTACAAAGAAAAAAAAAATATCAAACAGCATGAAAGCCAAGGTCCAGTAGAAGCCACAAAAAACTGGAAAATCATCAAAAATGTCTAAGCACAATTAGACTTTATGAATTTTTTTAGTGAAAAGAAATTCCACCGTATTTTAGTACTCCGCAGGAGAGTTGAAAACAAGCAGTATTTAGCAGAATTTTTTATGGCAAACTCTTGCCTTAGATTTTGAAAATTCTGAGGGAGCTCTGCTATTAACACTAAAAAGAATACAAATATACATGGGGTGGGGGCAGTGGGACAGAAGGGGGGAGATTTTGTAAACATTTAATGTGACAAATCCAGCTCTGTTTTAGTACTGTTGAAAAAGAGCTGCCTTAGGAGCTGCCTTATGAATTTCGATACTCTGGATATATTCCCCTAGCCTGAGTTTCAACAGCTAAAAAAACATTAAAATCCATCTTTGTTGAAGTTCCTAACAAAAGAAGAGTTAAAAAAAAAAGCTACTGTGTAGAACGTGGAAATAATTAACTTGTGGGCAAGTCTCTTATCAGCCAACAATCTTGTGCAGTAGAGTAGCCACAGGAAGTTGCACTGAGTAAAAAAATGTTTGAAAGTAAAATTTTCCAGCACTGGGCAAGATTAAGAGAGACAAACTCCTGTGAGCAGCTACACTAAAACCAACAGTTTAGAGTATTGAAAGAATCAGGGCCCAATCTTGAGCTGCAGGAGCCCTGAATTAGAGAATTCATTTGTATGAAAACACTACTTTGTCTCAAACATGGAAGTTTTACTACCAAAAGAGCCATAGTAAAAGGTTAATGACTCAGCCTCTGCACTATATGAAGAGTTTTACATTTTATACAGCATTCAGCTGCTACAGCCACCAGATCTCAGTAGTATGTCCTGACAAATCTCATTAGGCTTCTTCCTGCTCTATTAAAATCACTGGAGGTTAGGAAAGATGGATCAAAACTACGTTGTCTGGCCTGATAGGTTTTATATTTGCATATTTTCTAACACAGGAAAGTTTTAACCTAGCAACTACTATTTCTCTAAGAAATACATAATACATACCATTTTTATTGCCCACAAAGTAAAAATGAGTCTGATACAAGCACTTTACAAATGTGGATCAACCACAGCTTATATGCCTGAAAAGTCCAGCAACTCCATAAACAAGCTCAAGACTGGCAGGTTACCTTCAACTCTAATCTTCTCTTCCAATTCCCAGTAGGTACTGTATCCTTCTCCCAGCAAAGCTGCTTTGCAGCCCCTTGCAGACAGCCTGCCTCACCATTTCCAGCTGGTTTTTAATACTCAGGTGTGGTTGGTGTCACTGACCTTCACAGGCTCCTCCAAACTCTCCCTCATGTGCCAAATCTTGCACACCTGCAGTCCTGGCAGAGGGCTTGAAGGTGATGGGATGGGGGTAGGCTACATACCTACACAGGCTGGAAAAATGCAGCAGCAGAGTTGAAGGATATAGGAAACCCTATATAACCTGATTATTTAATGTAGATACTCCCCCTTGGAACTTCTTGGTATTGTCTTCCCCAAATTAGCACAGAAAGGCCTTTTTAACTCCAGAAGTGGTGTTTTAAGAAGCAGAATTTAGAAAAAAAATGAGTCACTCCAATCTTTACTTTAGTTTGTTCCATTTCCAAAGTCTCTCAGGTGCTGGGAGAGCATTTAAAGACAATGAGGTAGACCAAACTAGCCATGCTGTCATGCTGCAGGAGATGCTCTGAGGTCTGAGCAAACTTCTTCCCCCACTATTCCGGATGGAGAGGAGTTTCTGTGTAACCCTGGGCCACTGCGAGGAGGAGTCAGTTTCTAGGCATGGCCAATTTCAAGTGCTTCACAGGAACTAAGCAAACACTAACCCAGAGTACATCTGGTTAATTGTATAGTGAGAGGAAAAAAAAATCTTGACCCCAGTGGTTGCCCAGTTAAACCCCTGAAGCCCAGGCTTTTATTATAACCATTATCTTTATGCAAATCATGATCATGCTGAGGACTTATTCTGCCTGTTACATATGAAGGAAGGAGCTGAATGAATGATACATTCTGGACAGATTCCTTGGCCAGAAGGGACCATTCATGCCAAACACAGTTTGAAAGAATATCTTTTAGAAAGTTATCCAAACTGCCTCCTAAAGACTCCAAGTGGTGTCAATCATGCTGCCCCCTTAATCTATTGTAATGCTCAGTTGCCCTCAATACTAGAACACTTTCTGAAATCAGTGTAAAATTTATCCAGCATGAGCTTTTCCCCATCAGATCAATTTCTGCAAACTTGAAAATCACTGATAAACTGCTTGGTAGCATTCTGTGTTAACACCGATGTCAGTTTTAGCTCTGCTAGACCTGAATACTCAGTTTCAGACTTCAGTCGGATTCATAAGGTGTCAGGGAAATTCTCTCTCAAATGCCAAAAAGTTCTGCAAAATGAAAACTGTGTCTGGTTTACAAGCTATGGCACAGAGCATGGCTGCAAGACAAACTCTTTTATCCTTACTCATACTTCTGTCCCTTCCAGCAATACTCACTGGCCACACACAAACACATTGCATGATCTCAACTCACCTAAATGAAACCTAGGAAAAAGCATAAGCAGGGAAAGAAAAGACAACTAGTGAAACAGTAAATGGGATCTGAGAGAGCAGAATGTCTCATGCAGCTATTGATACACACACAGTGTGATGGCTCAGAGCTGTGAGCACTAGAAAGGCACAAACCATTACTCTAAAACATGGATTCTTGCCAGCTGGAGATACTGTAACCAAACATAGCAGGGGCCATCTTAGTCTGTGTCTCCTTGTTACAGAAACATCCGAGGCAACAGAGAAGTGCAGTCACACACACTATCCGGTATTGTGTAAAAACAGCTCCTCAGAAGCTTTGGGATGTGCTCGATCAATAGCTGGAAAATACTGTTGAGTTGAACACTTAGTGTAGCAGGTGCACCTAATAATCAGCTATTAAAATGCCTGTTCCCCCAGTCAATTGCTTATAGATACTCCTTGGGCTACAGGGTTTTCAAAAGCTGTGTCATTTAAGGCTTCTCTTCTTTGGCTCTGTTGTCACCACCACAGCAGTCACACGAGCACATGTACCTGTGGTGGATAATCACTGTGCTTCCTGCAGCACAGCTTTCATTTCTGCTGACTGACAAATGCCTGAATGCAGCTTCCTGGCTGGATCTGGTGCCCGTCTCTGTTCCTTTCCCTCTCCCCTTCCCTTGCTTCAGATTGAACAGGTATAGTTTGTGCTGTTTGTGCAGTCAGATCACACCTGCCCTGCCAGCTGCACTTCCTTTTATCTGTGAGTAACAGCCTGGGAGCCAAAAATTGACTGAAAACTCTTTCTAGTCCTGCTTCCTTGCTGGTGTCTGGCTCATGTGTTGAAATACAGGACATATCACCTGAAATATCTTTTTAATCCCTTAGGTCAGAAGTGGAATAAAATTAATTTGACATTAGCTCACTCCACAGTGCTACTGAAAGACCCATGCTGGGAGTCCAAAACACGAGCATATGTAGAAATTGTCAGCCCAAATTCTTTTTAGAAGGCTCAGAGGTAGAAAGCATTAGCTGAAAAAAGATGCCAGGCAAAGTGAAATTTTCAAACCTTTATTGTGGATCACAATTTATAGTATCATTCTGCAGTTTTTTTTCTGAGTTTCTCTTTTAGACAAAGAAGTTTAGTCACTGAAGATACACAATGATTCCTCATGAACAGCTTAACTTGCCCTCAAATGCTCTATGACTTAGCACAGCTCATGCCTGCATGTGAAAGTCTTTTCAATTTGATTCCCTGACTGTCAGTTCTGGCTATTTGTAAATAGATAAAAATTATCAAAAAATACAGAAAGATCCTCAAGATTAGAGCCCTTGAATGCTGCATTAGGTGAATACAAATATGGTTAGGGCTTTCATCCTTTGCAGGGACAAATATGAAATTTGCTGCATTCAAGGAACCTCAGAAGGCAAATTTACATAACCAAACTCTTCTGCTGGCTGTGTTGAGGGGAGCAGCACAAGCTGTGAGGTGTAGCCTCACCTGTGGGATGCAGCCCTGTGAGGCTGAGAACCTAAAGGGATATCAGAGCTGGCACAGCACATTGATGGAGATGCTGCCTGCATCTGGACACGAGTGCTATGCTTCTGTGGAGAAATAGGCAAAAACGTTTGTTCTCTGCCAAAATCTCTTTTAGCAGAGTCACCAAAGCCTGTTTCCAAGTCAGAACAGCTTCTCTAGGGTTTGATATTATAATTTTGGCAGAAAGTCCTTCATGCTGCTTGAGCAGAGGCTGGTATATGTATGTGGTATATATGGCACTGAAACAAAACTTCTCATCACTGCTTTGCCTTCTGGTTGAAAGGCAAATTGCTCAGCAAAGGGCAACATTAAACTGTAGTTCCCTTATTTAAAACAATAACAAATGTCTCCTGCATAGAAAACTAATAGGCCCTGTCCCCAGATGGTGTAAATTAGCATGGCACCACTAATGTCTGATTTATAACAACTGAAGATCCAATATACCACATAATTAAATGCGCACTTTAGTATCCTGGAAGTGTCTTGAGGGGCCATGTAATTGTGTGGTAATGAACTAAACTTTTAATTAAGTTCTCATTTTGAATTAGAATCAATAAGTCAATAAATAGCCTTCACTTGATTTAGATGATAAACATGCACAGCTGAGACTGCACTCTATGTCCTCCCTAGTTTTTAGGGTCTCTTTTCTCCTCCATATGTCAGAATCTAATGAAGGAGCTTTGAAGTATGGTCCTAATATATTATTGTCATACATGGTGATAATACTGGTAGAGTTAGGAGACTGCCAGGTTTCTATTATAAATCCTGTTCCCAAGGTTTTATAGCATGAGTGTTTCAAACTGCAGTCAGCAACATTGTTTTTACAAGGAGCTGTCAGCCCCAGTGTGAATTTTTGTCAAAATAAAATTAAAAATGGATTTGATAGATTCAATCTGTCAATTTTTCAGGATTTCTGAGGCTATTTTTGCTAGCCCCTGGCATAATATGCCTTGGATTTGAAAAATGATGTTTCATAGCAAGCTTTTCAACACGACTAATTGCTGATTTTTGTTGGAAGGAGAGAAAGGACAGATAGATTTGTATGGTGGCAATGACTCTTCTAAGACTAGATGAGACCTTTCTGACCATCTAGTCTGACCCTTTGAATAGCTAGGTGACAGAATTTCATCCAGAAATTAACACATCTGTCCCAGTAAATTGCAGGTTGAATTACAGCAGTTCTTCAGAAAGTTATTACCTCTCCCTGTAGGGAATGTTGCAGACAAACCATAATCCAGCATTTGGAATGGCAGAGCTGAAGTTATCACTTCAGACTTGTACTCTCTGCTCTATTCTGACTCACTGTGTGGTCTTAGGAAAGTAACTTAATTTTTCTGATTTCTTCATTTTTCCATCTTCTGCAATGAGGAAAATAATATTTAAAAGCCTCAGAGAGAAGGTGGTGAGATGTAATAAATTATTGGAGGAATACTTTGAACTCTTCAGATAAAAGATGCTATTTGGTGAAAGTGAAGAAAGAGACTAGCCTGTATTCAAATTTCAAAATTGATTACTTTTCAGAATGTGTTGTTTCTCTCCATTTGTGTAGAGCTAACAGCTGCTGCTGAACAAATCGGGTTAGGTGAAGAACTGAATCTCACAGTTCATTTTAGAAAGAAACAGTGTAGGAGTTGGTATGAATACTTTCACTCCATTTGTAATACTTTTCTCTACTAGAAAGGGTGGTTTTCATTATGACCGTATTTTGTCTTAATTTCCACTGGATAGAGCATTTTTCAGTGGGACTCTCTCAGGGCTACAAAAACTTTTCTTGACTGTTTAAGTATCTGGTAGCAAATTGGGTTCTGGAGAACAATTAAAATTATTGGGGCAATTTGCACTTTGGTCTCTTGCTGTGTCTGGACACTCCAAAAATAGAGGGTTTCATCTTCAAAGCCTAATAATAATACTTGGCACTGGCATAAAGAATAATTCACACCATTATACCTTAAAAAATATCCAGCTTCATTCAATTGGAATATCCAGGACTGTTTTCAGAGTGAATTTTACAATTACATTCCACTAATAATCCTTACTATTTAGGGTCTATATTTACCCTGATAAACACACCTGCTTCAAAAATTGTCCCTTGGCACTTAGGCTAGTTATGTAGAGTGATCTGCACACACACACTGGGTATTGTGCTGCTCTAAATTGGCTTCTCATTGTCCTCCAAAGATTATTTATTATTTAATCACAGCTTTCTAATTCAGAATTTCCAAAAAACAAGGGAGAAGTAGAGCAGTAAAGAGGGTAAGGTCCACAGTCCATAATACTGCAAGGTATTCAGCCAAGTAAAATTATTTCACTGAAGGACCATCACAATGAAAACCCCAGGGATATGTGGTGGGACACCAGCTCCTGACCCTTCAGTATCCACCAGGACATCTGCTGTGCAAGAGACAGCAACTGCAGCATGATGGCTCCAGGAAGAGGATCTTGTGGAGAACAGGGAAGAGAGATGGGGTTTGCACAGGAGCAGTCATTGCTGCAGTGTGGTCACTGGTGGCTACATACAGTGACTTTCTTGCAAGACACAAGATGTAGGGGGAAGACTCCCAAAATAATGACAAAATTTCAGATACATGGAAGTGGTGGGTCTGGATTAATGGAACTATGTAGCTGATCTTGTTTTCCAAAGTGTGTACAGCCAAGTCCTTTAGAAATACAATTTCTGTATTAAGAACCTGTGTTCTTTGCCTCTGTGTATTTTCCACCCCAACTGCATTAGAAGTTCAACACCAGATGAGGGTTCTCAAAGTCTTGTTAGAATCAATATCTCAAAAGGGAAATTTCTGTGATAATTTGAGAGGTTTCAGGTTCTGAATCCTGGCCACAGAGAAGAATGAATCTTTGCATAAAACTCAGCAAGACAGTTTTTAGTTTGCTTTGTTAGCTTCAACTACACAAAAATAACAGATACTATATTTTTGCTCACACACAGATTCATTGTTTTTTAGTAATTTAACTGGGGATCAAGAAACAGTGGGGACTAAAGAAGAGTTGGGAAACAACTTCTAAAAAGTCCACATTAGCAAGTAAAAGTTCTCAAGCTGGGATAGTTTATTTTCAGACCAGGATAAACAAAAGATTAAACAATCTACACACTGTGATTTCAGTAACAACTTAGATACAACACACCAAATTAATTCCTTGTTTATTGTATTACAATGGGGTTGCACCAAATTATAAATTTAGCATGCTGACCCTATTCAGTGAGAGATGCAGAGATGTACAAATAAGTATCGCAAAGACTCTTACAATGTCATTTCACAGAATGCTTTCCTTTCCCTTCAGACATCAATGCTGACCAGAAGTAGTTGGAGCAGAGCTGGTCAACAAAGGCTACCAGTACTAAAATTCTGAGAAAGAAGAACCACAAGCCATTTCTGCAAGTGAACAACACTGTTTTGTCATGAGTGTGTTTTAGTATTTACAGTCCAGATCAGTTCTGAGTGTTAAAAAATTATCAGAAGCATGTTCCTCTATGAGTTGAAGCTCACCTTTGTCACAGATAAAGAGTATAAATTGACATGTAAAAATTATTCACTGCTGGCTCACTGTTGAGCCCTTAGTATCTAGAGCTGAAGAGTTTGTGAACAGGATAGTACAGACTATGCTGTTGAGATGGAACACTGAAAAACAGAAACCAAATCAAAACAAAATCTGGCTGCTATCTATTACTGCTGGGATTTACTTTATTTTCTCCATGTATTCCAGCTTGTGTGTAGGTGCCCCTAAAAGCTTTGGACTATGCTAGATCCCCTTCAATGAGAAGTCCTTCTTCTCATTTACCAATGTGCTGCAGCAGATGGCCAGAAGTGGGAATCTTCAGGCAGATGTATAGGACTAGACACAAAAAAAATACATGAACATAACTGGACAGCTAGCAAAACATGGTATCACAGGCAAAATTAACTTGATTCTTGACAGTATTTATTCCACTGCCACAGTGCTACTAATCTCAACAGAATTAAAAGCTCTCAACCGAATTAAGAGCATTTTGTCAATGATGTGTGGCACAGATCTCTGAATATGGATAGTCAGCTTTCCAACAGTGTAAACCACCCATGTAGACCAGCCCACCATGAACAACTTGGGTGTTTACAGGGGTTAGCCTATCATGCAGATTAAGTATGAGTTGAAGCAGCCAATTGTTTTGATACTCTGGCAGTGTACAGAGCAGAAGGAATATTAATCTTATGAAATACCACACCATGCAATTTATAATAATCAGGGGAGTAATGAGAAAAATCCAGGACAATACTATGGAAGATGGGCCATTTTAATAATCTGGCTTCAGCAGCCTCAGAGAAATGGGCAAAAGATTCCAGACATATTTGAAGACTTTGAAGGCACCAAGGAAATAATCCATTTAATTCAGTAACAGCCCAGTCTGGAATTGCCTCATTTGCAGCTTGCTTGACATTTGCTGAAATTTTTGGTGCCAGTAAAATAAAATTGCTCTTTTGGTATAATTAACTCAGTAACACATTATTGAATGAGACATTAAGTGTGTGTCTAAACTTTTTGTCTCAAAACCAAGAACATGAAATATTTTAACCTAAATGGGACATGAGAATTGACTAGTGACATTTGAATGCAGGGACTGGTCCAGACTCTGCTTCACAAGAGACTCTGCCATGGGCTTCTACTGTACTTTGCACCATTTCAAAAGCACACTTAAAAAATGTTCTGGTTTTGGCTGGGATAGACATAATTATCCTCTTAGTTGCTGGTACAGTGCTGTGTTTTGAGTTTAGGATGAGAATAGTGTTGATAACACACTGATATTTTAGTTGTTGATGAACAGGGCTTACACTAAGTCAAGGATTTTTCAGCTTCTCCTGCCCTGCCAGGAAGTGAGGCTGGGGTTGCACAAGAAGATGGGAGTGGACACAGCCAGGACAGCTGACCCCAACTGGCCAAAGGACCATATGACCTCCAGCTGAACAATAGAACCGGGGGAGTTGGCTGGAATGGGAACCTGTTTCTCAGGGATTGGCTGGGCATAAGTCAGCAGGTAGTGAGCAATTACACTGTGCATCACTTATATTGAATGTTCTATTCATTATTATTTTCCCTTTCTTTTCTGTCCTATTGACCTGTCTTTATGGCAGCCCATGAGTTTACCCTTTTTCTGATTTTCTTCCCCATCCCAGTGTGGGGGAAAGATGGAACAGCTGTAGGGTGTTGAGCTGTCTGCTGGATTAAACCACAAAAAACTTCAATTCACAGTGGGTTTTGTTGGTTTTTGCTTTTTTTTTCAGATGGACTGCTATGGACACGTGGTGACACCTCAGTCCATAATGGAGGCTTGTTAGCTACATTATAAATCACATTAGCACAGAGGCAGATGGCCCATGGGTGCATGTCACTGAGCACACACTGCAGCTCCCTATGCAGTAGCTGAGCCATAACCCATAGTATACCACCAAACCACTATTTATGACCTTATTTGTCTCCCTAGACCAACAGGGATAACCCAACCTCATGTTGGGGTTGATGGAGTGCATCCTCTGGCTGGACACAGAAAGGGACTGACACATCTTGTTCAACAGTCACTGCCTGACAAAATTTCACAAACAGTAGGAAAGGTCCACAGCCAATAAACCTCAAGAGCTTAGCATCTAACACAGGCACAAAGCCATGTGGTACACACTCCCCTCTCACCTGCTCAAGGAACAGAGGCTGTCAGTGCACTGCAACTTGTCCATGAGCTGCATCCTGATACAGCCAGTGGAAACTGGACTGGTTTAGTGTGATATAATTCTCTTGCATTTGTTTCCCAGGCCATTTGCTTGCAAATTGGTCTCTTACTTCATCAGTGAAATTGAAGGCAAATCAAGATTAGTAAAGAAATTACTGAATCTGCAAAGTGTAGCATCAAGGCTATGTGGCATTTCAGGGAAGAGGAATATATTGAATAAAGATTAAAGAATAATTGTAGCACAAAGATGACAAGGAATGATACTATTTTATTTGCCTTAAAGTGAAGTACTCCTGCCAGAGGATGGATGGATTAATTTTTACTTAGAAGCACCATCCAGTTCTTGAAATGTCAACAGAAAACAATTCAGGAACTATAAATATTGTCTAATGTAAAAAAAAGATGCAATTTCAAGTCATGAAAAAACAGATTCCAGTGGCATGACTCATCCTTCAATCGGTCTGCAGATTGTGCCAAACAGCTACAAACAATCTTTGTGGGTGGTAACTCAAAGGAGGCATAGAGACTCTCTGGATGTATTACAGTATTATGGCACAATTTATTATGTCAATCTTTCATTCTCTGCTTTAAAATGTCTACAGTTATATTCCCCCTTCCATTCTTCTCCAATTCAGTTGTACAAATGGATTATCTGCACAAGTCTGAGCCAGGTCAACAAGGCTGAACCTCAGATCTTTCCTGGGGAGGTGATACAGGACACTGCCTGGCTGCAGCACTTGTCCCTTCCTGATTTTGGTCTGTGTGCCCAGGTTTCGGTAGTGGAGGGAAGACTACAGGGGTTCCTTCTGTGAGAAGCTCCCAGAAGCGCCCCCCATGTCCAGCAGAGCCAGTGCCAGCCCAGGCTCCAGGACAGACCTGCCACTGGTCAAGGTCAAGGCCAGCAGAGAGGGTGGTGACGCCTGGAGGATAATGGATTTAAGAAAAAAAGAAGTTTTTGCACAGCTGTAATTTGGTACAGAGAAGAGTGAGGTGAGAACACATGAGAGGAACAGCTCTGCAGACACCCAGGGAAGGGTAAGAGTAAGACCTGCTCCAGGCTCTAGAACTGAGGTTCCCCTGAGATTCCATAATGCAGAGAGGCGGCTGAGCCCCTGGAGGACAGGGGTGTGCAGAGATCCACCTGCAGCCCCTGGAGGAGCCCAGAGCAAGGATATGCCTGAAGGAGGCTGTTACTCCAAGGGAAGCCTGGAGTGCTGGAGCAGGGTCCTGGCAGAATCTGTGGAGAGAGGATCCCAGGATGGAGCAGATTTGCTGGCAGGACCTGTGACCCTGTAGGGGACCCATGCTGGAGCAGGCTGTTCCTGAAGGACTGATCCTATGGAAGGGACCCATGCTGGAACAGCTTGTGAAGAACTTCAGCTTGAGGGAAAGACTCATGTTGAAGAAGTTGCTGGAATACTGTCTCCTGTGGGAGGGACTCCACACTGGAGTGGGGAGAGAGTGAGGAGCCCTTCCCCTGAGGAGGAAGGACCAGCAGAAACAAAGTGACACCAACTCATCACAACCCCCATTCCTGGTTCCCCTGCACTACTGCAGGGAAAGAGATAGAAAATTTGTGAATAAACTTAAGCCCAGGAAGAAGGGAAGGGTAGAGGACGGGGTTTTAAGATTTGGTTTTATTTCTCATTATCCTGCTCTGATCTGATTGGTAATAAATTCAGTTAATTTCTCTGAGTCTGTTTTGCCCCATGACAGTAACTAGTGAGTGATCTCTTGCTGCCCCTATCTCAACCCAGAAGCCTTTAGTAATTTAGTAATATTTTCTTTCCCTTGTCTATTTGAGTCTGGAGGGCAGTGATAGAGCAGCTTTGGTGGACACCTGGGTCAACCCACCACATCTCCCTACTAACAGCCTGTATGGCTCCTGGGAAGTGCCCAGAACAGAAGAGGGCTATCCACTGGCATATCACACTCCTACTGGCTTCTAGCTGCTTCCCTGCAAAGAAAATAGAGGGTTCACTGGGTGCTTACCAAGATCTCAGTTTCTGTCCCTGGGAATGTTTCTGTTAATGGAATGAGACTGGCAAGAAGCTCTAGCAGTACTGTCTTGCTAGCAGGAACAAAAGCTCATCCTACAGGAGCAACTTCTCCCTACTTACAGGAATTGCAGCCCCTCAGATGCGTTCTTCAGATGTACAAGAGCAGTGACACTTTTATTTGCTTGTCCTATCTTATTCCTTCTTACATACTCCCATGTACTGTTTGTAATTTCAACTTGGATCCTAAAGCATTCCATAGAGGGATCACTCACTGCCTTTCAGGATATGTTTATTAAAGTCACCAATAATGAGATTTTTCTCTTTTGGAATATTTTTTGCAGTCACATGTAGCTCACATAAGGTTTGTACAGTGTTTTTTGTCATAATTGTCACAGGAAAATGAAACAATTTTGAAGTGGAGTAATAGTTCGTTGCTGACCTGCTGTGGGATGAGTAATTGCTCAGTAATTAAAGCTCCAAAGATATTTTATACTTTTCAGTCCTTCACTAGCACTTCTTCCTGCTACACCACCTGATGCAGAGGTGATAATTATTTGCAGGGCTGCTTTCTAGCTCTCCAGACAAGAGGTTCTGGTTAAAAAAAGTGTACTTCAAATATCATGCTTGTCTTAGAAAGGAAGTAAAGGAATTATTAAAGTACATGTCAAAATCTGTATTGATTCAGGATTATTTCTGATTATACATGCCAGAGAATTGCTGGGTTCTAAAAACAATTGAATCTAAATTGTTTATCCTAAGGAAATGCAAGGAAAAAACCCAAACACTTCAGACATATATGCTTCTATAGTCCTGGTGTTTACAATGCCGATACAAATAAAAATAACTAAAGCAGAGATGGCTGTTGTTGGCAGTCCCAAATATTTAGGATCAATATAACAATGAATGTGTAATGTCACTTTGGGTGGCACATCATTCTACTTGATGTGGCCAAAAGCCACATCCTTCTGTAAGTAAAACAATTCACTTGTTAATTGCATAGCCCCAGGATACCCTGCCTCAATCTGTATATAATATTGATATATCTGATAGAATTACGGGATAATATTTTAAAAAACCTACCTGGTTGTTACTCTTCCTGTCAAGATCTGACAGCTGTGTCAGCCTCAGGAGACTACTGAGTCTCCTTGGCATAAGGTGTGGAGCATTGCAGTGGATTAGCTGGGGCTCAGGTGCAGAGCTGGGGAGTCTTCCTGGTTTCAGACACGATACAGCAGCTCCGTGGGAGCTGGGGATAGGACACCTTCAGGGTGACCAAGGCAACCACATGATCTATTTGTCTCTCTTTAGTTTTCAAACCAATGATAGAAAAAACTGATATTGTTTTTGGACCAAGTCAACAATACTGAGTGACATGAAGCACTCCAAAAGGCAAAGGCCAAAATCAGTGAGTATTTGATCAGGCTGCAGATTTTTGCTGCTCAAGTTAAGGCCATGTGTTCACTCACATCTCTTTCTTTCTCAAAGAGGACAGTTACACCAAATTAGCAGGAGACACATGAATAGAGTAGAAAAGAGGACAAGGATTAAAAAAAAAGGTCCTTTGTACCTCAGTAAGATGGTCCCATCATGATGTTTAGTTAGGACTGGTGATCTCATTGGAATACTCTGCACGGTGTCAAGGAGGTAACATGCAAGACAAACATTGAGCTAAAAGCAGAAATTGAGAGAAAGCCTTCAGATAAGAACTGCACAGATACTTTGAATTGTCACTTTACCCATCTTCTTCTTCAACCTATTTTTAGAGATGCCAGTGCATGTTACCTTGCTCCTGCAGCCAACCTAGTGATGCTGCAGTCAGACAAGGTGTCATTTCTTCACTTAGTTGTCTCATTGAGGCTGTATAAATTGATATTTTCCCCACAACTACTTGAAAACCACCATTCTTGTGAATAATGTGGTGTACTTTTTATTAATTTGACATGGTGTACCTTACACATATTAGAATGCAAGGAAATTGCCTTGAACAATTAGGAGGTGTCTTACAGCTGAAAATAAATTTAGGATTGGTCTTAATCTCTGAAAGTTACCACCAGTACCAAACTTGCAAAAAGTGCAGGCTAGCAGAAAGCAGCAGAGCACAGCAGTAAATCTGCAAAGCCATTAGTCTTCTAGACAGCTGTTACAAATACAGCAGAAACTTATGGATCTACATAATCTCAAATGTAAAAAGTCATACCTTTCATTCATAGGAGTGCTTTACAACCATTAATTAAACCTCATGACACTGCAGGGTGTTAGTAAAATGCTAATGCCAGTTTGGCAGATGTGTAAATTAGCCTATTTATCATTCAATATTTGAATGTACTTGATCACATTGAGGGGAAACTGAACAGGAACCCCTTTATCTATTGATTTTCCTATGCTAGAGGATATGTATGATATCTCAAGAGATTTAGAGAAGGAACATTCTGTTTTAAAATGAAATCATTTGGAATAATAAAGCCTCTTTAATTTCCTACATTTCCACAACAAAATTTAAAGTAAATATTCTCCTTCTACTGTACCTAACACTTCAGAAAAAACATATACAAATTGAGGAAGGTATGAAATAAGCTACTGTTTCTCTGGTTTATTTGCCTACTCACCATTTTCATGGTTTCTTTTTCTGTAGAGATAATTAAAGATGTATGGCTAAATAATCAACCTGTTTTCAAGTCAACCCATTTCTAGAAGCAAGGAAGCAGCACTAGGGGCACAACACCACATGACTTATGATTTCCAAGGAGGAGGGGAAGGCAGATGAGAAGTCAGCAATTTCTTAATTTTCAGATAATTTAGAAAATTTAGGTCCATTTGCTCTGGATGACAAATTAAGTTAACGCTGTAAGCTTTCAAAAGATGAGGCACATTGAAAGAATACATAGAATAAAATCCTTGGTGTTGTGAATCTTCAGTAGCACTCTTGACGAAGAGCAATTTAAGATGTCTGGCCTCTGAAGTCAATAGACACTTAAAAGGACAGGTGGTATCTCTAGCATATGGCACTTTTCAGAAATGTTAAGGAAGGCCTGACCTTGTAATTTGGTGGGCAGGAAACAAGCTGAAGCTGACTGGTCTTAAGGCTTTCAAATCCCTGCCTACTTTCCATCTGTTTCAAAAATCAGGACCCAGCAGAAAATACATTGCAGAATAATCACATAACTGGTCACACAAACTTACATTGTGTCTCCCCATTGAACCATATTTTGTACCGTTGTACCATATTTTGGTTGTAAAACCTTTGGAAAACATAGCAGATGATGAAGAGGTAACAGGTAACAAAGGGACAATGTAATGACCTGGAAAAGCTGTAGAAGCCTGAATATGATTGCTACTAACATTACAGATATACAATTTACTAAGCCAGGGGTAATCAGATCTCCTCCTACAAGCAGAAAGCTGAGTCCTGCACCACAGACAGATGCTTACCTCAGTTCTCTCCATCTTTAGTTAGTCATGCTTTGGCCACGTAAACTCATCCAACTTCCTTTGAAGCATCATGTCCTGACAGCTGCTAGGAACAGGATATCTAACCTGATAGGTGTAGCAAATCCTAAATTCCTGGAAAGGGCCTCCTTTGAGTGTACTCTTTGGTATTTCCTTTCCTATGGAAATGGACAGAACTGTCAGCCTCCTTGGAAACTGCAATTAATCCAGGGTGAGGAGCTCATTGCTACAACAAAGATGCAGACAAAATTGTTTTTTCTTCTCAGCATGTCTACTATTCAAACACTCTGGTCAAGCCACATTCAGTAGGTTCAGCTTTGAGCTTGAAGCCAGAAAGTGCTCCAAGGCTGTGCTCCTGACCACGATCCTACTAAAAAGTACTGTGCTAAATAAATATCTGATATATCTGGGACTTATTCCCTGGAAGGATCACAAAGTGTTTTGCATGCTATATATAGGAATCACTTCATCTACCACCAAAATGTGGTTACATATGAAGTGAAAGAGAGGGCAAAGAACAGAAACACTGCAGCTATGATGTGAAAAATAGATCAGCTAAATTTTAAAGGCAGATGAATTTCTTGAGACTGAATCAGAGCCTTTGAATCTATTTAGCAGAAAACATCACAAAAATCTTCATTGATGCCCTGTTGTCAGGTTCTTGGTTCCCCTCATTAATGCTGAAACATAGTGGTCCCATTTTTCTGTGGCCCTACCTGAATTCAGGCTCTGATGTACATTTGCCCTTTAATCATAATATGATTATTTTAAATATAATTTTGAATACCAGGAGGACCTGCCACAATGATACCAATTCCCAGCAGTAGAGAAAAAAGCACAAAGAAGGAAAGACTGTTAATAAATTACTTGACAACAGCCATCCCTGTAGTCCACCAGAACAGTGACTAATGCATTCACCCTCCCAGCAATCCTGCAAAATAGAGATCATCAGTTACACTGAGGAGGAACCAAAGGCTCAGAAAGACTCACACCCTCCATGCCCAGCAGCTGTTCTTACACTTAGATCACAGTATCAAAGTCCCATCAATGCCTCTAAGCAGAGGATCTCTCTCCATAAGGACCCAGGCCCCACCAGGGTCTGGGACCTAAAGCATTCCCAGGGTCATGGACTGACAGTTTGGTGGCTTCTTCCAGCTGTTGATGTGGAAATTAAGTGCATTTTTGTGGTATTTTCCTAACTACTTCTAGGCTGTGTCCAATCTTTCAGTTTGTGTTTATCCCTGACCACGGAACTGGAGCTCTCCTTTGGCTCTTCCCTAATGCCACACCATCCATCTCCCCCTGGGCCTTCTAACCCTGCCCTTTGGCTCAGGGTAACAGCTTACACTGGGAATGTGGCACCTCCAAAGCAGAGAGGGCAATGTTAGAGCTGGAGAAGGAACCCAGTGCCTCACCAGAGCCTGACACTACCAGTTATTTGAATTGTATCATCCATCTTCTACCTATAACCATGTTCCAAAGGGACTAGACAACTCACAACTCTGGTAAACAGTTCTGGAGCTTTTCACCTCAAGGTTATAGGTTCACAGTCTCCCTTGGTTATGACTGTAAGATACTCTTTGGTGCTTTCCCTGACTTACGTGTGTTGCAGGGCAGTTACCTCTCTCTACCTGTTACCTGATTTCACTAGATTTTTTTTAAAAAAAATTTTAAAAACTTTTTAGCCCACTGTTCGGGTGGATCAGTGGAAAAGGATACGAAAACAATATCTGTATGTAGTAAAAATGCACTAGAATTTATAAGGCTTTTACTTTCAACAGAATTTTGAGGGCTAATAAAAAATGTAAAAAATATAAAATATATAAAATATTTCTCTTCCTTTTTCCTAAGGAGACAGGGGTTGAGCAAACTAAATCTTGCACTGTGCTTCAAAGAAATGACCATGAAGTGAGCAAGATCCAGTCTCCTGGAGATAACCAAAAAAGATGTCAAGTTAGTGAACCTGTGAGAACAGTCTAAAACCCCCAGTCTCACCAGGGGAACATAGGATTTGCCACTCTGGATCAATTAAGAGACTCCTCATGAGAGTGGTATTTTTGCAAATACATGGAGTAAAGGAGCTGAGAAAGCTTATTTGGGATGTCTCCTGTGAAGTGGAATTCAGAGGCAGACTGATATCTAACTCAGGACAGTATGAAAGAAATGTGTGCTGCTCCTAGCAATGAGATATTTCTTCTGTAGATAAAGCTAACAGTTAGAATTACAGATTTGCTTGCATTCAAAAAACAAAAAAACAAACAAACAACTAAACAAAAAAAACAACAGAACAAAAAACCCCCAAACCAATCAAACTGAAAATCTATCTTTTCTCTGAAGAGTACATTTAAATTCAGCCACTTCTGACTGAAACAAATACATGATTTAAATATTCCTGGCTTATCCATTCTTATTTAAAACATTTCTAACTCTCTTTCCTAGCAAGCTACTCTAAGCATATAGGCAGTTCAGAAAAGTTACATGTAGCTGAATTTAGTGAAGATATGAAGTTTTGGTGTTTGAAATTTTTTTCCAAAGTTCAGCTTTCAGGGTCATGCAAGCATGCAAAAAAATCTCAACTTCCACTTAGTAAAAGGGAAAAAGCAAAATGTTTTTAAGCCCTGTGGTTGCAAAGAAAGATTTTGAAAGTAGAGATCATAAAGTCTCATAAGGCAGAAGACAAACAAAAAATCTATTTGTATTATTTTAAAGCTCTCATCTTATTAAAGCTAATAACATAATTAGGGGGCAGGGTGGATGTCTGCTCCATGATATTTGAATGCCTGGTTTGGAAATGCTGGACTTTATTGTAGTATTTTCTATTTATTGTATATTTTTAGTATTGAGTACTGAAATTCCAAGTTTCAGTGGAGTAGAATGCTTTCTTCTCCTGAGGTGATAAATCCCTGAAAATAATGGAAATAGTGACAGAATATAACTATACTGTCTCAAAAGAATCACCCTGGTTTTTAGTTTCTAATTAAAAGCATGTTTCTTTCAAAATTGGCTCTTATATAACTTGTAAATCATTTTGGTGGCAGCTCAGAGGGAAATAAGGGGAACGTTGATCTTGGCAAGCTTGATCTTGGCAAGAAAAAAAGAATTTTCATCTGAACTTCAAATTCTTAAAACCTCTTAATCCAAACAATATATATACTAGGTCAAAGAGCTCTTTAAATGAAGAAAAAAAAAGCATCAGCAAGTTTAAAGTTGCAAAGAAATTAACAGGTATTCTGCTGCCTCCCTGTGGAAGCTGGGATGCTTTAACTAGAATTCCTTTCGAAACCAGAATCTAGTACATTTGCATTTTTAGTTAAAACCAATTTGCAAGAGTATTTCTAATTATCTGCTGGGTTTAAAAGCACATACAATGCACAAGAGCTGAACAGATGGATGCTGTTGGAGGATGTAGGTGGGGAGATGGCCATGAAGGTGCTGTGGGTGCTGCACAGGCCCCGAGTGCTGTATCTGTTGCTGGTCTAGTGGCCAAGGCTGTTCTTTGAGTGATCAAGGAACCACATCCTGTGACACATTCCTACTACTCCTATACTAAGCTCAAGAAGAAAAAAAAGTTAGTTTTCTACTGTTTTAGCCCCAAACCTGCTCTCTAGTTAGTGCAAGTAGGGAAGCATCAAAATGCTGCCAGTGCGTTCAATTGCTCTGTAAATGGAGCTTCACTTTTGGGTCTCCTTCACCCCTCTGGAACACAACAGTGTGTGCTTCTGTTCTGTGCCGCTTCTGTTCTGTGCCGCTTCTGTTCTGTGCCGCTTCTGAGGAAAAAGTGTGGGAGTAAACAACTCTGACCCTTCACTGAAGGAGGAAAACAATACAGAAGACAGTAGCAAACCAGGGCATTCTGGAAAAGGCTCTTGAAGGGAGGGAAGCCCTGGATAGAGCAGCACAGAGGACTGTGCAGGGAGTAGATGGAGAAGAAGTGGCACTCCTTGGCCAGCACTAGAGGAGATACGAGCCAGTGTTGACTCAGCAGGCACAGCCTGCCAGAATGTCAGGGTCAGCACTGCCCTGCCTGCCCTTCTCCAGCACTGAAAGGACTGATCAGATCTTTTTTGCTACATGTCTCATATTTCTACTTCCCAGTTTTTTTCAGCAGCTGGCACTCACTGCTATGTGATCCAGGTGCAATGGAGCCTGTCCTGGTACTTCTATTAAAGAAGAGATGGTTATCTGATTCCATCTCATCTGAGCCACCTGAGTGAGCTAAACCATCCTCTGGAGATGCACTGCTCCTTACTTAAGAATTGAATTGCATTCAGGGGGAGGGGTGAGAGGAACCTTCCTCTAGAGATTTTAAAGGAAACTCAGGAAAGCTTTTTGATTTATGTGCTTTGAATTATACAGGATTAATAACAACTTCATGAGCACGCACTGGGTATTCAGCCTACCAGCTCATTAAACACATCCAGGACAAGACACCACTGACTGTTTTAGCTTCTCTGGGGCACTTTCCCAAGAATCATGATAAGGTGAGTCCACAAGAATGCAAAGGGTTAAATGTGGATTTGTGTCATTTGTCATCTACAAAGAGGACAGTGTGCTGTCCAGGCTCAGGCCAGCACAGACTGTGAGATCATTGCCTTACACTCGAGCTCTACAAAAGATCTCAATGAAGCCACCAAAATTGCAGAAAGCCACAGCATATAATCTGCCAGCAGGTAATGAAATACCAATAAGATTAGGTTCTCCTGGCAATAATTCCCCCTAAACATTTTCTGTCACATGTTTTTCATATGGCTTTAAAAATATCAAGGCATGCCTAATCCATTGAGAAGTAACACAGAGCAGGACATCACTGAGCTTGGAAGCTGTCTAAGGAAATAGCTGAGGAATCCACCTACAGGAGTGGCTTAATCTTCAAATAATCACAGTATTTTGTTTAATTAGCATTAAATGTTGCTGCAGGCTGAAAAATTTTCAACTCTTAAAAATATAAGATTGCCTTTTTGACACAAAGAGCCTCAATCTGTATATCACTGTCATATTTCTGACCACACTGATGAGCAAACATTAATTCCTGATTTTCTTCTCCCTTTCTCTGCTCCCTTTTTCATTCCTGTGAGGGTAGTATATCCTCAAAGGGAGCCACTTGTTCTGTCTAGGATGGCCTCATGTCTAGGGCTGACCTGGACAGTCCTGGAACACTGGCTTCACCTAGAAACCACAGCCCCATTGAGTTCCTAATTCCAGCAAGGGAAAGGAAGACACACAATCTCACCTGATTTACACCTTATGTGCCAATGTGAATTTTCTCGTGCAGACCAGATGTCAGTTGGGCAAGAAACAGTGGCACCAGCAATGGCTCCATTTTCCACTTCGTATAACTATGGAAGCTTGTTGGCAGGATTTTTGTTCCTACCAAATTTCTCACTTTTTTTTCCCCCTGCCTCTGTTGAAACTCTGCAAGAAAATTTCATTTTCAGATTTTTGACTAAAAAAGTGAAACAACTTAAAAAACCCCAGCACACACTTCAGGGAAAGGGAAAATAATTTGTAACCCTAAGAAAAGCACTACTTTAATTCCTAGTACCACCTTTAAAAGAAAACACTTTTGTTATTTGCTGTCTTTCATCTGTCTTTCTCACAGGAAGAAATATTAAAAAAAAAATTTGGAGGGATTTATTTCAGTTCTGTGATCTCTAAAGCCCTTCTTTTCAAAGAAAAGGGCACAGAACTCAAAATAAGAGTGTGTGGGAAGAAATGTTCTGTAATTATCTCTTCCATGGAATAAAAAGGACAATGTAAGTAAGGAGAAAGAAGCCATCTTATTTATTTACTTCTCATCCATTCTCCATTAAAAAAAATAGATGGAACACCTTTCAAGGAAAACAAAGCAGGCAATTCCCTTTTCCAAGGGAAAATATAAATTACGGAGAAAAATGGATTTGGTGCTTTCTGTTATTTAGGCCCTTTTCCACCTGTTGATAAGGAAAGAAAAGGGAAAGTTCTCCAAAAGCAGGAATTCTGACACCTTTACCAAATAAAATACCTGTTTTGAATGAGTCAACTGTTCTGTTTCTATTTTTTTTTCCAAAGACCCTCCAACTCTGTCTCAAACCTTAAAAAAAAAATAAAATCCATAAAGTACTTACCTTTTATTGCATCACTTCTGGGGCCACATCAGTAATTAATGAATGACCTGAAAGATGCCACCCAATGACCAATAGATAGATTGAGTAATTTGTGTTGTTATTTGTCCACCTACCTACTTATTACTGCCTGGACACAGGTGTTTCTTCAGCCTTAGGTCAGACTCTGCTTAGCATTTTCACCTAAATATTAAAAACAAGGGGCATAAGGATAGACAACTTGGTAGAGTGTAGAGATGAACCACAATAAATGTGTGTGGTGTGGTCTTCAGCAGAAATACTTCAGTGCACATTTAAAGTTTCCAGAGCTGAGGATCTGAGCAGTGTCATCATCCCCTTCACTCCCCCAGCTATGACACCGTTACCTGAAGAGTTGAAACAGAAAAAGGATCTACATACTTCTTTTCCTTGGAAACAGGACTAACTCCTATAGGACTTCTTTTTGCAAGGCCCTATTCCCATAGGACAATCTGTTGGATCCCAGCTGAACACGGAGCCAATAGTTTAGGCAAACACCCGGCCACACATATGTGGGAAAATGTCTGAAGCAGGCTGATTTTCTAGTTAGCCTGAAAAAAAAGGGAGAAGCATGTTTGGGCTGTAGCTTATGTGTCATACAGTTCATTTATCCCCTTTCATATTTTTTGGGAGGGAAAGGAAACAGCTCCATTTCTTGCTTTGACTACATAGGTGACTTACCTGGGGACCTTCTCGGCTCCACCCGTTTTTAGCCAAGTGGCACTTGAGTAACCAGGTGCTTTGGAGCAGGATGAGCACAACTATCCTGTGGAGAAAACTTCAGGAAAGCATGGGGCAGGGAGTTCAGCTCAGCAAGGTTCTCCCTGGCCAAAGCCAGGAGAGGATGGGCAGAGAATGCTGAGAAACATAGCAGTTCTGGTCATCTTCTGGTGACTGATCACAGAATCAGTAAGGTTGGAAAAGACCTCCCAGGTCATCGAGTCCAACCAGTGACCTCCCTCTGACAGTACCACCACCAAACCATGTCCTTAATGAAATTAATAAGATGAATGTATTACAAACAAACCATGGGAATCTGCTTGTAGACAGGGCTGGGAATTTACAGATAGGGAAGTAATGGAAGAAATTGCCAGCTCTAGAAAATGTTGCTAATTGACACAGACTGCTGCTTGGTCAAGGCTGAGTAAAATTCCTGAACCTCGAGAAAAAGAACAAAGACTTAATAGAATTACGCATAGTGTTTTGTTATAAGAAGAAAAATAAAAGGGAGTGCATATTAGAGGGGGACAGAGTAGGCGATTTGGGAAATCTGTGCTTTCCAAGTACCTCAGCCAAATGGGGGAAAGAAGAGGGTGACGTGTTTGGGAAATTAGGATAAAAAGGGGGCTGCATCCTCCAGCAATTTGAGAGATCCCGTGACCTCTCCCTTTATATGAATAAAGTTACAGGACTTCTCTGTCTCCCTTTTGGACACAAACCTCCAACGTTGTGAATTTTACCACACACTAAGCACCACATCTACAAGTTTCTGGAACACTGTGACGGTTGACAAATCAAACCCTTTCCTGGGCAGCTTGTCCCTACGCTTCGCTACCTTTTCGGTGAAGAATTTCCCAACCGCAGTATCCAAACGAATGCTCCTTTGGCACCACTTGCGACCGAGCAAGGTGAGGCCGAGTGGGCGCCACCGCTCCCGCTTCCTGCCACGAGGGGGCGCCACCGCCCCGCCCGGGCCGCCTCAGGAGCTGCCGCTGGATGGGGCCGGGTCCGCGGAAAAGCGGGGGGAAAACGGATTAAAAAGCAGAATATAAAAGGAAACTGAAGGTCCGTACCTCACAGGAAATGCCTTCCCAATATCCTTTTCCAGACGAAATGTTTTGAAGAGCCTGCTTAAAAAAATAAAAAAGTAAAAAAATTTGGAGGAGGAAATGTCTTAAATAAAATGTCATTATGCATATTATTCTTACTTTTGACCTTGGTTCCAGGTATTAGGAAGAATGTGTGAATGTGGGCACTCCCCGAGTTGTCTCTCTGGTGCAGGAGAATTTAATCTTTTACTTCAAAAATAATGATGAGTAGCTGTTTCTGAATTCTGATTGAAACAGCTTCTTGTTTATGTGTTAATGAAAAAAAAATTTGTCTCTTCGGTCTAAAAAATAAAGTATGTCTATGAGTACTACTGGCTTATCTTGAAATAATAGGAGTAATATACATAGAAATGGAACAGCTGAAAAGTTAGGCCTGTGAAGGAGATCCTTGTTTTGTTTTTTTTTTCCTGGCGTGAAAAAGATGATATAACTCATTAAGTATTGATTTAAATGAAATGGATTTGAGTTTAATGAACAAAATTAGATTTGTTTCTTTAAGTAGTTCTTAAACAGTAAATTTCTGGCCAGCTCTGTGAGTTCCATTGTATCAGCAATAACCTGGAAGTTTCTCCATTTCAGGGACTGTTCCTTTATTTCTTAACACTTTGGATAGTCTGTTTCTCTCTATTCAGATAAGAATGCCTTAATTATAGTTATTCTGTAGAGAGTGGTGGAATACAGGTTTCTGTGCCCACACTTGCTCTCAGCAATGCTGCTCATAATGACCTTAAGCCACGCTACAGAGAGTAATCACTAAATTCTACCTAAAATTGTTTGGATTTTTTTTGGTTCCTTTTCTGAAATAAAAAAATTATGTTTCAGAGAGGAAAAAAATAATTGTTTCCAGAGGAAAAATAATCTTTCAATGCACTGATTTTTCAGCACAATCCTAAAGAATTCTCCAAGAGGTTAAAACTACTGAGTTGAATGAGTTTCTTATCTTCCCTTATTCCTTTTAAATAAAGACGTACCTGAAACAAAAGAGTATCTGCCTAAAGGAAATACTTAAGAGAAATTGCCTGGTTTTTAACATGCCTTTGATTTTTAAACCCTTAGAATTTTTATATTCAAACAGTTCTCTACTATCACAGAAGCTGAAACACGGCCATTTTTGAGGGGGAGGTATAATCCTGATTTCAGCAAGTGAGGGCAAGGAAGATGCCGCATGTTGCGGAATGGGTTCAGTAATGTCCTCCACTGCCAGTGGGGAAGGGGCAAAACCAAGAAAGAGACAAAGGACACAGCCCAGGGCCCACAGAGTCCCCACAGGGAGCCCTGGGCAATGCCCACCCATGGGTATCATGGACAACTTTGAGCTGAAGGAGGTGGCCCTGATCCACCTTTTTCTTCTTGGTTAGTGATTGCCAAACCACCCTCAAACTCTGCAGGTATCTATACAAAATCAGCTGTTTTCAAGGGGGCTGGGGACCACTGTTCAACAGAAATGAATACATTATTTAATTTAGAAAGCATATTAAATTCCTTTTTTAGTTCATTACACTTCACTCCCCAGTGAAAGCAGCTCTGTCATTACAAGTTAGATTGCTTTGATATTTACCTGAGCTCAAAAAAATGCCATTTCTCAATCTTACTGAAGACGACAAGTAATAATTAGGAGGGGGAACACTGTCTGAGGAATAAAGGATAATAACAAAGGCAACATTGCATCTGTTGTAAAAATAGTGCAATAAAATAAGACTAGGCATGTACCATCCCATTTTCTCTTACAAAGGGTATGGATTGAAGGCTGATTAATATCTCATATGGCATCACCACTAGCTTTCTAAAATCAATGTTCTTGCCAGGCCAAATTTGGGAGGTGAAAGGAATATATTTATTTTTAAATTTCTGTCACAACACAGTTAAAATAGCACAGGTACTTATGTATGCACTTAGAAGTAGTAGACTCGTGTATCACACTCTTCCAATAAGGATGCACATCCATAAGGGATCAGGGTAGGCAGCAGGGCAGAGACCAAGCACTGGCATGATGTTCCAGGTAGGGGGTGAACACAGGATTCCTCCTCTGTGGCTCTGTTCACCCCTCATTGTTTGCCACAACTGTTTTATCATAAACTCTTCAGATGCAGAGACTCTTCCTCCCTAGGAGCACAGACTGCCTAGAGGTAGAGTTTTGATATCAGCCTAGGCTTCCTTGCCCTACTCTAATGCAAATAATAAATTAAAAGCTTATTGTACCTTCATGCTGAAGAAAACACCTCAAATGCAATAGTGATAAATGAAAAACAATCACTCTCATTTTATCCAGGTATTTTTTTTTCTGTCAAAGCCACAAACAAGAAAGAAAAACTAAAAATAGCACAATTAGTCTTGCATTCCTAGTAGGGCTTTGATGACAACCACACACAGTGGATTATATATATTTCATTTTCCAGATAATAACATGAACTGTTCATTCCTTTCCAACAGACTACACATTCCAAAAATATTTAATATATGTTTAATATACTGATTATTTCCTCCATCATGTTACTAAAGGCAAATTAAATACACCTAATGATCCCTTCTAGTTCTATAATCCCTTTCATCCAAAGGTCCTAAGGCACACTACAGTTGTTAATTTGCCATGAAAAACACTCTGCCATAGAGCTGTGCTAATAAATTACTTTGGTAGCTGAATCTAATATACATTTGGCTTCAGTATGATCCATAGTTACATTTTTAGCTATAAAGGAAAAACATTCCTTTTCAAGTGAAAGGAAGCATTTTGTTTGACCTAAAGTGTTTTATTTCTGAAGAATGAAGATTTGGAAAGAAGTGGCCAGATTAATAAAGAAAGTTGTTCAAATGAAGTTGAGGTTATTATTTGGCCTTGTGTAGTTTAATGGTTAGGACAGTTTTGGAGGAAAAAAAAATTAAAAATACCAGGGGATTTGAAGACACGTCTATTCCAAAAAATAATCTTCTCTCTAGTTAGGGCTTTTCCTGGAAAACAGAGAATCCGTGTACCTCTCCAGAAGCACGCATAAAAGGTATAAACTCAGGTTTATCTCACAGGGACTTTAGGTACAAGACAAAGTTTAAGGGTACATCTGAGAATTCCTTAGAAATCCTTTGTGTAGCAACTCAAATCTCTCAATTTCTCCCCTATTTAGATATACTTTTTCCTCTCCCGGTAGTTTGTTTATTCCCCCTTTTCATCCTCCCCCTAGAGTTGTTTTTTCAAGGAAAAAAAGCTCATTTTTTCTTTTCTGTTTTTCATTCAGTTCCTTTTTTGTCCAAGTAAATCAAGGCATAAGTTTGCATGACTGAAAACAAGTAACTAAACTCTGAGTTTTAACATTAACATCAATGAAAGTTGCATGGCATTCAGAATCACTTATTGGTGGAACTGAGTCTAGACCAGAGAATCTTCCTTTGTGGTGATCTTGCTACAGCACAGGTGCCTCAACAGCTGCAGAATTAACAGGTCTAAGGATTTTTTTATACTTTCTTTTTGGATAGTGATAAGCAAAATTCACTTTGTAGATGTTCTTTTACATGGTTTAACATTGTGGGAAGTAATGAAACAAAATTAAGGAGAGAAATTGGAAAAAAAAATAAATAACAAATTTAGGAAGCTGGAAATCATTGCCTAATATACATGCAGAATGTAACAGGAATTTTGTAGACAAAGCACCCAACTTTGTAAAATCTTCTGACTAAGCATCCCCTTAGTAGATTTAATTTCAGCATGTTTGCAGCATGTTTAATGACATTTTCCTCTCAGATGCTATTGCTTTGTGATTTGGGTCTCTTGAAGATTAATTTATCTTCTATTCTCTTGTTCCAGATCCATAATTAGGGTCCTTCTATTAATCTGGGCATGGTGCAAGTGCTGAGAAAGAATCAGAGCCTACTCCAAGGAGCTTACAGGGACACTGCAACTCCATCTTGTTTTCTACTTTTACCCTGAATTTTAAGTATCTCATTTGTTATTGCTCATATTTAGACCAACCTAGCATTAATTCATTACATTCACAGTAAAATCAAGAACCAAGAAGGTTACAGTATGGGCAAAGACCTCATTTTGCAAGTGCCCCATTACAAGTCATACTTTCTTAGTACAAGTACACTTTAGCTTCAGATATAAAAAAAATATTTGTATGTCACTGTCATTTCATCCACTTTTGAGAAATAACGCAAATCTTTCCTGCTCCAGCACACTGAGCTCTTGTTTTTTAAAGGATTTGCATGACTGAATCTAAGTGGAGATTCTTCCAGCTTCCAGACCTATTTCAACAGGTAGCACTGTGCTTCTCACCCTATTTTGCTTAGTGGTTTGCATAATATCCAAATTTTAGGTCTCAAGTGAGAGTTTTGGGGGTTTTTTTGAGGTTTTATTTATTTTGTTTAATCTTGCTTTTATAAAGTTCCCAACATTATTACCAAATGGATTCACATTGTGTGAGCCCTGGAGGATCTTAAGAGAGTGCCCAAATTCTGAGTTAAGAAATGTTATTAATGCACCCCTAGTTGTGAATTGGCCTGCCCACGTACCCATGACTGTATTGACTGCTTGCCACTGTCCAAAATGCAGATACAGATGTGACCTCTGCCACCAGAGCTCTTTGCTCTTTTAAGAAAAGCAATACAACTGAGAGAACTATCCAACTTCTCCATCTATACATATCGGTACAGAATAATTTTTTTCAACTGCCTTGTGCTAAGATAAAATAGCCTCAGACCCACAAACTTATAGAGCTCCTTGTAAGCAGTTTACATACATCATATGTTCACAGGATACATACACTTGGTATTTTTGCAGGCCGATTTTGGCAGGTGATGATCTGAACTACAAAAGACTGGAGAAGGAAATCTCATGCCTGTAACCTTAAACCCATGGGAACTTAAGGGAGTGCTGGTAGAAAGATGCATTACACCCAATAAAAGTATTAGAAAGTGAGGCAACATTATCAGATATGTCAGTGAGGGGGAGATAAGCATGATGTGTAACCATAAAACAGATAGTGACCACAAACAATAAGCTTCTTTCTAGGGCTTTCACTTGTGCAGTCTTGTTCTCAGTATGCACATGCATATCTATCTCTCCCAGAATACCTCCACAAGTCATTAAGAGTTTTTAACAAATTTGCCAGACAGCAAGGGTTCCAGACCAACCAAATTCTTCAAGCATTAGTGAATTAAGTGACCAGAAACATTACAATTAGCTCTGCTGAAGAAAAGAGGGTTATTTAGATTAAGATATTTTTAGATGTCAAGGATCCATGTGTGCAAGAGTGACCATGCAAACATCTCAACAATGACAAAATTTTCAGTCAGAGTTGCTCCTCCTTGAAACAGCACAGTGAACAATGAGATGTACATCTCCATAAAACATCAGCCTAGTTTTGTTATTTAATGACTGGACTGTTTATTTTGGGCATTTAATATCATTAATGGCAAGATTCAGAAGAATGAGAAGATTACTGCTGTGCAGTTGATAAGTGCGGCTGCAGGGCACAACATCAAGAACAATGTTCCAGGCACATGGGTTTGGTTTGAGAGAGCAGGGAAGGAGGATGGTCCATACCAGTCTGCAGAAGCAGGGTGTTTGCTGGGTTCAAGATGACAGAAATGTCACCAGACAGGCACTGAGTGCTGAAAGGCAACTGATGACATTCTGCTCAGTGTGAAAGGCTGATACAACAATTTAAAGTGGAGAGGGAGAGACTGAGCTTTGAGACTGACATCCAAGGACTGTGGCTTCTAGTGGCTTAGCTTGAATAAGTAAGGTAACTGTTATAAAGCCAAAAGAGAACAGATTGCAGTATCTATGACATAAGACACAGTATGGCAAAGACCCCTGTTTTAGCAAGAGAGGAAGCCAGTCATGTTTTGAAGAAATATTTGGCAGAGTGGGGATGAATAGGAGAGAGGTGTCAGACCATGCCTCTCAAGTTGTAAACCCCTTAGACTTGTTTGGCTTCAGCCTTCTTGTTACCCTCTCTCTGCATATGATACCACCTTTCACATGATTAGCAAAAGCAGCTACATCACCTCTGAAGGGGAGAAAGTCAAACATATGGCACCCCTCTCAGAAACAGGAAGGCATTTAAGGATTAATTAATCATCTAGAAATATTACCAAACCTACCTTTGCTAGAGGGTAAAAGGGCTGTTAGATATTTTAATTTTATGGAATGGTTGCTCTGTGGAAATGTACATGTTGAGGTTTGACCAATAGCCATTGAAAGTGGGAAAAAGACAAAGCTACTTAAAAATCCTAAAAAGTAAGGGTTGAAAAAGATAAGACGGGAAGAATGATCTGCTTTGAGAAGGGAAATTTGTGCAGGGAAAAATGAAAAGGGCAAAAGTTAAAAATGTAAAGAGCATATACTTAAATTAGATTTTCAGGGTGAAGTTTCAAATAAACAACCACTGATCTCAAGCAGATTGCAAGAAAATATCAGGGAACATATGTGCAGGAATACACACAGTCATAATTGTCTATACACAACAGGTATATAGGAAAAGTAACAAGGAAAATACCGAAGGTGTTTGCAGCTACCACGTGCAGAAGAGGATGTGAAAAGAACAGCCACAGAAGTTCAGTACTATGAGGATCACTTGCAGGAAGAGCACCTTAGTCAGAAGCAACTCTTAAAGAGGTGGAGACTCTTGAATATTTCCATAAGATGTGGAATTAGTACAAAGGGGCCAAACTTCCAGCTGGATTTGAGTATGTGCAGCAGCAGAGAGGGATGTTGTACTGCACAGGTTGTACCAGACAGTGACAAAAAACCAACTCAGTCAGAAGGAGCAGACTGGAGAGCTGAGACCCTTGGGATCACACAGCAAATATGAAGTGACTGGGGTTAAAGATAAAAAAATGCAAAGGGTTGAGTTTCATTTGCTCTATCAACACCAGTGGGATAGGGGTAACAAAATTAACATTGAGGCAGAAAAAGAGAAAAAAATTGTCCTGTAAATCACAAAGAGCAACACAAAATTAAGTAAAAGAAGGTGGAGCTGAGAAGATTAAAACAATGATTGAAGCAGAAAGAGGACCAAGATTTCAAAGTCAGCAAGAAAAGATACCTTAGGGTCTCATTCTGAGAGATAATTTGTGTAGGGAAGATGGATGACTACCTGGTCTGAGAGCAGTTTAAGCAAAGAAACAAGATCCAAATAAACTTTTCTGTGTATCTTTAACACCACAGGTAACACCACCCCCCAATATATTTCTTCTTTGTTGAAGCCATTCTTTTAAGAAACAGTATTCTCACACCTGCCTGAGTGTTGAAAGTGTGGCATTTTCTATCAGAAGAAATACAGTTTTCAAGAGTGCAAAAGTGAGTTAGCATTCTCTCTTGTAATACTATATAAGGTTAGCTTGCCCTCCTACACACAGTACATTTAACGTGCTGAAGACAAATTGACTCAATAAATTCTTGTGTCTCAGAAAATAGTGAGAACAACATGTTGATGACATTGAAACAGTAAAAGATTGTATTCTAAATGTTCCAACATCTTTGACACATTATTTCCAAGGTTCTAACATCAGTGGCATGAGATTCCTATTTTCCAATCTTAATACTATCATCTTTCATGCTTTTTCTTGGCACCATGAACAAAAAAAGCTCCTCCTGTGGAATTTTTCTTTGTGCTTGTCCCTATTCCTTTAGTGTGAAAGGATACACATCTCCCTGTGGAAATATTTTTTTTTCTTTCTACTGTCCATTCACAAACAGCGAGATGACAAACTGGATCCATACAGTGAATAAAAGAAACTAGTTCCTAAACTGCCAAAACTATTCTAGCAGGTAACATGTGTGTTATAACACCTCTTACCTGCTGACTCACAACTTTGGCCATTGCAGGCTGCTCCAGTTGGAGGAGAAACTGGTTGGTCAGCTATTTCTCTGATGCCACCCTGTTGGCCTGAGCAGAAGGGGTCTCAAAGAAGACTGTGTCTTTGATTCTGGACAAATAACTTGGTTTGGATTGAAATCTCCATCAATTCTACTGCAGTGTTTCTTGAAGAAGCTTTACAGCTTCCTATGGCTTACTAGAATTGTAAGAGAGGCACTAGGATCCAATTCAAGACAATTGACAGCTGTATCTGTTAACTTCACTTAATCATCACAGCAGCTTAGGACAGAAGGTTGACATCTATATGCCGCCTTCAAAAGGAAATAAAAGTAGAAGAGTCTTTCTAGAGGATTCAATACATATTACATAATTTTAAGCAACTATCTATAGTATCTATAGGAATGTATCCTATCTATTAGGAAGTTTTCATGTGCTATTCCAAATTGTATCTCAGTGTACCTGTCTTTGGAGTTTTCTTGCTACCCAGGTTTCTTTCAGGCTGCTTGCAGGAGCACATGAGTAAAGGCTCCTGAGTAGTGTCAGGTGTATGAGCAGACATTTCAGGCTGCAGCACCCCACACATTGTGTCCTAATAAGGGGCACGGGGGCGGGGGGGAGCAGCTTCTTATTGAAATGGCCTTTGCAATTTTGAGATTCACAAGTACTCTCTCAAATTTTAGGATGAGAAAGGGAGAAGAACAATTTTAACCCTGTAAATCCTCTCAGTTGGACATGACAATTTATATCCAGGGCTGAACCCCAAATTATTTCCAATGACACTACTTGCATTCACATCAGATCCATGTAGGGCCCTATCCAAGGTTTAGCTGGTTTAAGAGTTTTCAATCAAATTTGGCTCAAAAGTAGGATTTGCAGTTCAATGGAAATTTGAGGGGGCTTTTCAGACTTGATTCCAGTCCAAATCAAATCTAAGTGAGATATTTTCAGGAATTCTTCTGAACTGGAAGTTCCCCAAACCATTCAGCTGCTCAGTGATTATCACAGATAAAATGAGCATTGACTTCACAAAGCAGTGATAGGGACTCAAACTCCCAGTTCCAAGTAGTTCCATCTGTGATGTGTTCTGTGGGGAGGACATGATAATCTCCAAAGTTTGCCAGAAACTTTGGAACTATCTTAGATCCAGTAAAATCAAACAGGGCCTAAGATGCTTTAAACAAATTCTCTTTATCTGAGGAATGACACTGTTGCTACTGAAAAAGAGTCATCTCTGGCACACCCTGCAATCCTGTTCTCCCCAGCTGAGGAACTCCAAGCTTTCTTTGAATGAAGGGCTCATATGCCCTGGGTCTTGTCTCAGCAGAGCACCCACACCCAAGAGCAGGGCAGTACTTCTGGCTTACACACTCAGAACATCAGTAGTAGATAGTCCCATTTATCACAGGTTGTCTTTAAATATATCCACCAAGCATAGGACATTTTGGTTCTTTTTCCTTTTGGAATGAAGGGCTTCTGAATGGCCTACATAATTCCTACGCCACAAAAAACTCCAGATAGAAGATTTCCCAAAGTGTTAAGCCATCCAACCAAGAGTGAGAAGCACTAGCATACACTCCTACAACTTCAAAAGGAATACAAAATGCTAATTTCTGCCTCTTGTTGATAAGCAAGTCAGCTGAACTGCCAGCATCCACTCTGAATTCCTCCATTATCTTATCAGAAGTTGTTGCACCAAGATGGTAGGTATATAATAGATTTCCTATAGTCTCACAATCTACACACTTACAATTCAAAACTTCTTCCCTAATCCGTGTATGACCCACCCCAAAATTTCATATCTAATTAATCCTCTTTGCTTCAGTCTGCTCTACTTTGTGAGGAAGCAATGTGGGCATCCTTTCCTAAAGGAAGGTGAGCCAAGGGGAATGCTAGGGCCACCAAGGCAGATGCCTCACTGGCCAGACTCCATCCCACAGAACTTCAGGATACCTGTAGGTACAAATCCAGAGATGGTGGCCAGGTTCAGTGAAGAACCCAGGTCCTAAGGCAAAACTGTGATGATGAGGGAGATTCAGATCGAGCTAGGAAGTCAGAGCACAGGTTTAAATTTGGTGGCATAACATGGTTCTAACTCATAACTTCTCCAGCGAAGCTTAAAGAGAGAATGAGGGGCTGGGGCTGAGCTTAAATAGAGCTCCTGGTCTCTTAAGGAATATGGGTAGAGGGCTCAGGTGGGGCTGGTCAGGGACATACAGACTTATTAGTGCAAAAAGGGCCTTCCCAAGTGATCTTTATGTAACTTTGGGAACCACTGTAAAGTTCCCAAGCAAATAATAAATACTAGTCTTTATAAAAAATATCAGAAAGATCTGCTTAGCAAAATCCTGCTCAAGAGAAGTTTTTCCTATGTCTCAATGGTTCCTAGCAACTTCTACATCCATTTGTAACCCAACAAATGCAAAGGAAATCGTAGCACTTTACAACACCTCAAATTGCCATTAGTTTTTAAATTATGACATTACACTACATCCTTCTTTTTCAGTAGATCTAGAGCCAGATAATAAAGCTTATGATCTATTGCTTTCCTTTCATTCTTTATACAGAATTTGATGGTAAACTCTGAGCCATTCCACTGTAAGTGCAGTGTTCACTCAGGTGAAAAAAACTCAGTTTTCACTCACACTGGGACAGATTATATTCCAGGATGGCTGTTGCAAACAGTACTCTGGTAGCAGATTCTCTCTGTAGGAATCACTCAGTTTCTTGGGAATCCCTGGAGCAACTGAGAAATACAGAAGAGGAGAAAAAAATCACCTCTCCCCAAATGTGTTCATTGCCCTGAACAATCAATTCTTTGCTCCTTGCTTTCAGGCTGGCATTTGCAATCAATCCCAGAATTAAGTTATTTGGACAAGACACCAATAGCAATCAATGTTATCGATGGGTTACTACAAAACCATGGCACCAGTTATTCCAGTATGTGGTGGAAGTAAGTTGCCCCTCTGGTTCTGAATCTGAAGAACCACTGCTGGTCCATTCCCACGACAAGCCTCTTTCCTACAAGTAGCTGTGAACATATTCTACAGTTTTAGCTGCTTGCAGAACATAAGGTAATTTTTCTCATGAGAGGTTATGTTACCGCTGAAGATCAATAGATCACACGGACACAGGTTGAGGTGTGGTGCAGAAAGAGCCGAGTTTATTTTTCCTCCCAGGATTTATAGACTTCTTACCATGGCCAGGGATTGGATGGTCAGAATAACACTTTCTCACTGCACTGGCCATGAGAAATGCCCATCAGAAAACGTGTAACAGAAAGAATGTACACATATCTATGTTTACATTTACTGTCCTGGGAAAGTCTTTAGAAAACTATGTTAGCATGCTCAGAAGCTGAGTTTTCAGGGCGACAAGGTTAGCCTTTGACTCTTAATGGGCTGTCATCCTCTTTAGTAATTTTAATTCTTGTATCAATACCTAGTCCATAGACAGTAGCATCTGTGTCTAATTGAAAATGAGGTTTGCAGCCCTGGTCAGTTAGCAGCGTTTCATGTCTGAATAGTAAATTAAGCACTGACCATTGAAATAACATTATTTTCCTTTCCCTTTTATGTAAATGTTATGTAATATTGCAAAATACAGGAAAACAACCTTCTCTGGTAGGATTAAAGTCCCTCAAAACTGCACATCTGGAAGTCTCTGGAGTGCTCTCTGGACTCCTAAGAGTAGAATTTCCCTCCCTGCTCTTATATGTGCCGGATCTAAATTCATTCCTCTTAACACAATCCCCATTGGTTTGGGTGCAGTTTTCAGGCCAGCACCTTTGGGTTGATCCCAACCTATTTGTAAATATATCTTTTTTTGTTCAAAGATACTAACATGTGCCCAGGGTGTTATTTAGCTGCAATGAGTAAGCCAGGAGTAATCCTGGACCAAAGTCTCTATTAGCGGGGCCTCAAATGTAGTCGCTCACTATGACAATCAAAGGCCACCACACTGAATGCTGCAAACCTTGCTTGCAATAAAAGCATTTTCTCTCATTTTTAAAGCCAATTTCTATTGCCAATCTTCACTTAGTAGTCAGTCTGAAAATCAGATTAAATTTTTACAGTCTTGGGAATCATGTACTCATGGAAACTCAGAGCAAGCCTTTTAAAGTGTTCAAGGTAGTTTCTACACAGGAACCAAATCTGCCTTTCTTTTTTTTTTTTCTAACAAGAATCATGGTTGACACGCAAGAACAGCTGAAGGCTGTTATGCCCATCTGATGTGTTTCTTCCATGAACTTTGTGGACTATTCTTTCTTTGCTTGATGGCAAAAACAAATGAGATGGGTGTTTGATGTGTTGTTTCTCCCTCTGAGGGCCTGGAGCTGGCTTGGAACACTGCTGCCTTGATCTTTGCTGAATCAAGTAGAAAATCATGACACTCAACCAAAGGTCTTTTGGGCTATTTTGCAACTGCCTGTTTAAAGCAACAGTACTATGTCAGAACAAATCCAACAGAAACCTCCAACTCCATCTCTTTAGTGTTTCCCGTATACAGCTATGCTTTTTATCCAGTGGGTTTACATTTTTATGTTTTACATGCCTCCCTTTTTTTCCTTTTTGATGTTCACTACATTTTAGCCACATTAGCAGGAGTATAAAAAAATCACCCCAGCCCCAGACCTACAAAAAATATAATGCATAACATCCTGCTTTAAACTTTTTCTAAAAGATTATTTCAGCCAAAGTTTTCTTCCTCTGGAAGACTGTCATCATACTGAACTACTTTTGGCATTGTAGGACAATTTGTTCAGAGTTTTAAATTACTTACTCCACAGAACTTATTTACTTACAGTATGTACTGAACAGTTCCTCAGAGAATTTGGCACAGGCTGGATTTATAAGGTAACACCTGTCAGCTAACAGTCACCATTTATTCACCCAAATCGCACAAGCAGACAGAATCACTTAGTTTGGCCAGGCTAGCCTAAGGGTTGTCATGTTGGAAGTTATGTCTACTTTGGTCAAATGCAGGCTGAGGAGGGTCCTGGCTTTTCCATTTTGAGTATGGTACCCCTTGTTTCTGGCTAGGTGTCTAACAGCCTTTATTTTCTTCTGTCAGCATTTATTCAAACTATTCCTTCACATCACTGTAAATTTGCTTTGTCTTGTAAGCTGTGTTACTTTTAAGGGTGGCCTGAAGGATGATTCAGGCTCTACTGCCAGCCTCAGAGCTGTGCTAACAGAACTCATAGCAAACAGTTCTCAGCCTTCTTAGGAATGCTTTCTTCCCATCCTAGAACACTGCTGTGAGAAATGAGAGGTTTATGGGGAAATTCCATTGCTTTCTAGGAGCCAGTAACTTCTTCACTGGCCTCGATCCAGGGAAACACACACACACACATATAAATATATATATATATATATATATATATATATATATATTCATCTCCTGATAATTTATGTGCTTCAGAGGTGTATGTGAATTCTATGGATTTCCACAGTGCCCTGCAAGTGAGGTGAGGGCTCCGGTTTCTCCCTCTTCCTGACTCCTGGCTGTCCTCTAGCCACTACAGATATTGAAACAAAGCCTCGAGGCTCCCTTAAAGATCAGGAGAATGCCATGTCCTTCTGGTGGACAAGGCATACAGTGCTGTCCAAACTGTACATTCTGACCCCAATCCTTTTTGTTCCTTATCTAGCTGTCCCCTACCTGGGGGATGGCAGATCAGTCGTAGGAGAAGCTAATTATTCACTTTATGCTTAACCCAAAGGTGCAACAGAAGAGGAAACACTGGAGGCCTTTCCCCAGGCTGTAAGAGAGTGTCTCCTCAGACACTGGACTCATTGTCTTGCCAAAGGTCAATCACTGCAGCTGCTGGAGTGCCAGGAAAGGAAAGGAAGACTCTACTAATGTTTCTCTCTAAACGGTAGATTCACACTTCCTTTACATCTGAATTTCCTTGTCATGATGGATTAATTTGACTGAATTGTGTGCTTCTCTGATTTGTTATGTTATTATGGTGAGTAAAATAAAGCTGCAGCTTTTCTTTTGCTGTATTAGTGCAGTTTAATTACATTTGGGAAAGGCAAAAAGGAGAGTGGGAGCTTGCCAACATTAATGCTGTCTGTCATTCACAGCCCATTGATGACAAGGAGTTGAAAGCTTGGCAGTTACTCTGGTAATCAGCAACCTGGCTGATGACGAATGGAAAAGATTATGTGAAATTTCCTGAAAGGGGGAAAAAAAAAAGAGTTCTCCAAAGAAATAAAATACAAAATGAGAACAAAGGGCAAAAACCCCCGAACCCCAACTTCTAAATCCAGGACTAAATCCTTTTTATAGTGTGATAAATGTAACCTTGGATAAAAATTCGTGAAAGAATAAATAAGTATATAACTGTATTTGTAACAATGTAAAAATTATATAAATTATAGTGTGGCCTAAGAATTTCCCCCAAACCCAGCAGTAACTACCCATTCAGGTGGTAACGACCCTAGGCAACGTTCATCAGCCTGAAAGAAAGAGCAGGACACGGACAATTAAGTTAAACAATGAAAGGAGCCAGGCCGAGATGCCCATCGACTCCACACCACACCGGGGCACCCCACCCTGCAAGCCCCGACTGAAGATGCAATCAGGCCAAACAATAAGAGGAGCCCAGCCGAGATATCCATCAACTCCGCACCGGACCTGGACACTTCACCCTGAGAGTCCAACCGAAGATACAATCAAGAAGCACTCAGAACCTTTCACATGCGAGAGGACTCTGCCCAGTCGTCTGTTGATTCAGTTCCACGGTTCCAGGAAATTCATTCAACCAGCCATCTAAACTCTTTGTTGAACAGTAACTGCTCGGAGTTTTGGCCTCAGGACACAAAATCCCTATAAAAACCCCGGACAGTCTACCCTCCTTCGTGGATTTGGGTAAATCTGTACCTCTGGGTATAGACGTCTCCCTGTCCACCCAGCGCTGCGCTGATTTATTGTGGTTTTTTTCTCTCATTGTTTGTGATTGAAATTGTTTTATAAGAAATCACTTTTTATATTAACCCTATTTTTGCCATTGCATTTATAACAGATTGGTGCCGTGACTCGGATCGGAGAAACTGCGGGGAATCTCACTGCCCAGGACGGGTACCCCCGCTGATTTTGGTGGCCTGGTGAGTTGAGAACCCCCGTAGCTTGTTCCGACGTCTGAACCAAATTTAGGCTGAGATAAAACCACAATAAAAAGGAAACAGATCCGGATCAGAGAGCTCGGGAAGGCACGGAGCCTTCGGGAAGCCGCGGCTTGTTTTGCTCATAAAACGTCTGTTGTGCACAAAGACATCCACGCAGGAAAATAGCTGTAAGTACTGCTGGTTGAGTGGGCGATCGGGCGAGTGTGTGAGACGTGATCTGATCACGGGGCGAGTGTGGACTTCAAGGCCGCGTTTCCATCCTCCCGCGAGGGAATTGGCCGGCCATGAAGGAAGCGATCCAGAGTGAAATCTTTTTTTCTCGACACACACTTGTAAAAACCTGAGGCCAAAGGGTGTCTCGGGGGACTGATGGCAAGGAACTAAAAGGGGAAGGATACGTCCTGTCGAGCTTGGGAACTGGTAAACCCTTTTAGTTAATGGACCCAGGTAGAGGTCCGGAAGAGGATCAAAAGTACCGATTACAAGAGACCTCAACTCAGCTCGCTGAAGGGTGAGTATCGGCAAAATTTTGATTCCTAGAGTAAGTACACAACGCAGAAACTGATACCGACTCACGGAGAAGTCGAAGACAGGTAAGAAATTATATATTTGCGAAGTATGGGGCAGAAAAAGAGTAAGCTTCAAAGAAGAAGCACAGGGAAAAATTCCTCCGATCAGGGGGAGGAATCACCAGACATCCCGCTGGAAAGTCCCTTGGGGTGGATGCTAAAACACTGGGAAGATTGTCCCCAGAGGAAGGGGAAATCAAAGGCAAAATTAATACATTATTGTATGGAGGTTTGGGGAGGACAAGAGTTGAGAAGTCACCTCACTTGGCCAGTGTTAGGCACATTTGAAAAATGGACGTGTAATAAGTTATTCTCCTATGTGGAAAACAAGGTCCCCTCAAATCCTGAGGAGAAGGAATATGCTAAGCTCTGGGTAAACGTCAGAGTAGGGCTATTCCCAATGAAACAAAAAGAAAAACGTGAGTCGAGAGCTGAGTCCTGGGAACCCCTTGACCACTTACCACCCCCATATCATGGACCGGCGGGACCTTCCTCTGCAGATCAAGTTGTGCCTTCAGCACCCTTGGGCCCCCGAGACCAACCCAGTGAGATGCATGTGTCTCAAGCGGGAGACTCGGTGCCGGCAGCGATGTCGGCAGCCCCTCCCCTTTCCCCGCCTGCAAACACCGTAACCGCAGCAACCTCCTCGGAGGTTTCTCCTGCACAAGGCTGGGGATCACTCTATCCGTCCTTGCCGGTCCAGCCGCCACAACCGGGACTCTCCCATATAACGGAGGGGATCCCTCCCATCAACCGGGTGGCGGCGGAGTTCCCACAATTGATAACGGGGAGGCAACCCACAATCACCAACTCCCCTCCCGCAAGTAGAACCCGTTTGAGAGCGAGAATGGTGGATGACGAATGGGGAGAGAGTGAAGAAGGGCACCGGTTGTTCCCTCTTAGGGAAGTACCGACGGCCCCGGGAGTGATCGGTTTTGTGAATGTACCCCTTAACTCTGGAGATGTAAGGGCATTTAAGAAAGAGATGGGGCGGTTGTTGGATGATCCTTTTGGTGTGGCTGAGAGGTTAGACGAATTTTTAGGGAGTAGTATTTATACCTTTGACGATCTTATGGCAATCCTAAGATCATTGTTTAATCAGGAGGAAAGAGAGATGATTAAACAAGCCGGTATCAGAGACTGGGACAGACGCAATCCACAAGGGACGCCAGGTAACCAGAAATGGCCTAGCGTAAGCCCGAGCTGGAATGCACAGACGGAGGAAGGCAGACGGAACATGATGGATTTAAGGAGCATAATTGTACAAGGTATAAGAAAAGCGGTCCCTAGGGGCCAGAATATTAGCAAAGTTTTTGGGGAGTGTCAAGGGAAAGAAGAACCACCCACTGAATGGATCGAGAGATTACGGCGAAGTTTACAGATTTACTCTGGGACTGACCCGAACTCTCCTGTGGGGGAGGTTCTGTTAAAAACACAATTCGTTGCTAAATCTTGGGAAGACATTAGGAGAAAATTAGAAAAGATCGAGGGGTGGCAAGATAAAAGCCTCCAGGAGCTCCTAAGGGAAGCTCAAAAAGTATACATGAGGAGAGAAGATGAGAAGCAGAAATTGCAAGCTAAGGTTTTAGTAACTGCAGTGAAAGAGGTCCAGAAACAAGAGCAGATACAGGGTAAGTTTAAAACACTACCCGGAAAAGGTCGAGGTTCTCACCGGGCAGCCCCGGCCCCACGGAGAGAACCCCCTGAATGCTACTACTGTAAACAGGTAGGACACGTTCAGCGGAATTGTAAACAAAGAATAAAAGATGAGAAAATTTTTCAGGAAGATTAGGGGTGTCAGGGGCTCTTTAATTTGGGGACCGGAACATCCAAGGAGCCCTTGATAAAATTAAAAGTGGGCCCCCAACGACAGGAGGTAAGTTTTCTTGTGGATACTGGGGCAGAGAGAAGTACCCTGCAGAAATTGCCATGCGGATGTGTGGCTAGCAGAGAAAAGGTTTTTGTAATCGGTGCAAAGGGAGACCCCTTTGAAGTGCCTGTAATAAAAGATGTGGAAATAGAATCTGAAAATAAAATTTGCTTAGGGAATTTACTATTAGTGGAAGAAGCAGATTATAATTTGTTAGGAAGGGACATGATTGTCGCTTTAAGAATTAATATCATGATTAAAAATTCTAAATTGGTGGTGAAAATATTTAAGTTGACTCCTAAAGATGAGGAGAAAATAAACCCTGAAGTATGGCATTCAAAGGGAGAGGTAGGAAAGCTAGATATCAAACCTATCAAAATAGAAATTGAGGACCCTATAAGGGTTAAACAATATCCCATCCCGATGGAGGGGAGAAGGGGGTTGAAACAAGTAATTGATGACCTCCTAAAAGGGGGTACTTTAGAACCTTGCATGTCTCAACATAACACCCCCATCCTGGCTGTAAGGAAGACGGATGGCAGTTTCCGATTGGTCCAGGACCTACGAGTGGTAAACGCTAGGACCCGGACTAGATTCCCGGTGGTGGCCAACCCCTATACTTTACTAAATAGACTCTCACCAGAAGATATGTGGTACAGTGTGATTGATTTGAAAGATGCTTTTTGGACTTGCCCTCTGGATGAAAGGAGTAGAGTTTATTTTGCATTTCAGTGGGAGGACCCAGATACAAACCGAAAGCAACAGCTAAGGTGGACGGTCCTCCCCCAGGGGTTCGTGGAGTCTCTGAACCTTTTCGGGCAAGCTTTAGAACAACTGTTAACCCAATTTGTTCTTGAGGACAGGACAAAGCTTTTGCAGTATGTAGATGACTTGTTGATAGCTGGACCGACTGAGGAGAGCGTGAGGAAAAGCACGATTGCCTTGTTGAACTTTCTAGGAAAGAAGGGTTTGAAAGTCTCAAAATCCAAGCTGCAATTCACAGAGCCCGAAATAAAATACCTCGGACATTGGATATCTCAAGGGAAAAAAAAATTGGACCCGGAGAGGGTAGCAGGCATCCTTGCATTGCCTGCACCAAGAACAAAAAGGCAAATTAGACAAATTTTAGGGCTTTTGGGATATTGCAGGCAGTGGATTCAGGGTTTCAGTGAGAAAGTGAAGTTTTTGTATGAAAGATTAAACACTGACAGGCTGAAGTGGACTGAACAGGATGAGTCTAATTTCCAGAAATTGAAAACTGTTCTTATGACTGCCCCCGTACTAACTCTACCAGATACGAATAAAGAATTCCAGTTGTTTGTGGATGTGAGTGGACAAACAGCACAGGGAGTCCTGACTCAGGAATGGGCAGGCAAAAGGAAGCCTATAGGGTTTCTTTCAAAAATCTTAGATCCTGTTAGTCGGGGTTGGCCTACGTGTTTACAGGCAATTGTAGCAGTGGCTCTGTTGGTGGGAGAAGCGAAGAAAATAACTTTTGGGGCTCCCCTGGTAGTTTACACTCCCCACGATGTGAGAAACATATTGCAGCAAAAAGCAGAGAAGTGGCTGACTGATTCCAGGCTTCTAAAATATGAAGCCATCTTAATCAGCTCACCCGGTTTGGAATTGAAAACCACTTCTGCACAAAATCCTGCTCAGTTTCTGTTCGGTGAACCTCCAGAGAAATTAGTACATGATTGTTCTGAGATCGTGGAGCTGCAGACCAGAATAAGACCGGACTTAGAGGATCAGGAGTTAGAAGGGGGAGAGAAGTGGTTTGTAGATGGATCTTCGAAAATTATTGAGGGAAAAAGAAAATCAGGATATGCGATAATAAATGGTGCATCCGGGGAGGTTGTGGAATCGGGTCCTTTGAAAGCAAGCTGGTCTGCACAAGCTTGCGAGCTCTATGCTCTCCTGAGAGCCCTCCGGAGGTTGAAAGGAAGGAGAGGGACCATATACACAGATTCACGGTATGCTTAGGTGTGGTACACACTTTTGGGAAGATTTGGGAAGAAAGAGGATTGATAAATACTAAGGGAAAGGACCTAATTCATGGGGAAATAATCCGACAAATTCTAGAGGCTGTCCGAGAGCCGGAAGAAATATCAGTTGTCCATGTAAAAGGGCACCAGACGGGGTTGCAGTTTCAAACCCGAGGTAACAACCTAGCCGATAAAGAGGCAAAACGAGCAGCTCTGCTCACCGTAAGTATTCCCGAGGTGACTCCGGAGGAATTGCCTGAAATCCCCGTGCTCCCTTCAGAGAGGGAGATTGAAGAATTCAAGAAAATAGGGGGAGTCGTGCAACAGGGAAAATGGTGGTTACCTGATGGGAGGGAACTAATCCCGAAAGGAGCTGCAAGGAGAGTATTATGAAGACTACACAAACAGACCCATTGGGGAACTTGGGCACTGGCCGATCAGTTCCTGAAATTTTTCGGGTGCAAGGGGATTTTTGAAATTGCCAAGCAAGAGGTACAGGGGTGTGTGGTTTGCCAAAAAGTGAATAGATCCAGGTCCAAACAAACTGTTTGGGGAGGGCGTCCTCTCTCATACAGACCATTTGAGAGGATCCAGGTGGACTTCACCGAATTACCAAAAATCGGTAGATATAAATTCTTATTAGTAATAGTTGACAAACTAACGCACTGGGTGGAAGCCTTTCCCAGGGCAAGGGCTACAGCCCAAACAGTATCAAAAATTCTATTAGAAGAAATCATCCCTAGGTATGGGATAGTAGATTGTATTGATTCGGATCAAGGAACTCATTTCACTTCAAAAATTATAAAACAAATTTCAGAGGCTCTGGGTATTAGGTGGCAATACCACACCCCCTGGCATCCTCAGAGTTCAGGGCAGGTGGAAAGAATGAACCAAACACTTAAATCCCAATTGTATAAACTCATGATAGAGACGAAAATGTCGTGGATTAAGTGTCTCCCCCTTGCTTTGCTAAATATTAGAACGATGCCCCATTCTGAAACGGGTCTGTCCCCTTTTGAAATGTTGTATGGGATGCCATACAAACATGGAATGCCAGTAGGACACCCTCAAGTGGAGGATGTGCAAATACAACCATATCTCATTGCTATCAACAAAAATTTACAGGACTTGCGAAAACGAGGACTGATCCCCCAAAGCGCCACTCTGGGATTCGCTATACACCAGATACAGCCTGGGGATAAAGTCCTCGTCAAAGCTTGGAAGGAGCTTCCCCTCACCCCCCATTGGGAAGGACCTTTCCTTGTTCTCCTGACCACAGACACAGCTGTCCGGACCGCAGAAAGAGGCTGGACACACTCATCTCGAGTAAAAAAAGTAAAGGAATACGACACCTCCGAGTGGAAAGTCACCACCCCTCCGGGAGAACTGAAAATTAGGCTTCAGCGTCACCACAAATGACCAGTGACGACCAGATAAGTTGTATCAACCCTGAATGTGATTGTTTTCCGTTTATACATTTTAAGTGCTCTTATTGTAAACAGATTTGAGTAACCCACTGTTGGGGAGGGTACAAGCCTAAGGGATTGTGCACAAAGTGTCTAGAAAAAGAACAGGATTTGACTAGCCGTCTCTTAATACTTGCCACCAGGGCAGGGTTGTTAGAACTTGACTCTCCTGAGTGGTTCCTACTTTTTCAAAAAGGGATAAGGGGTAAACTAGACTCCAAGGCAGAAGCTTTGGAAGTTGAGTGCCGAAAGACAGTAAAGGTACCGTGCAGGACAGACACGATTAAGTCATCTCGGTGGGCTGCTTTCAAGAGAAGGTACGCCATAAGGACTACAAGGGCCCCTGAAGAATATCCTTGCTGCCGGGAAGATGGTAATCCCCGCCGTATATTTTTATATGGGCGAAGGGCAAGGCAGAGGGATACACCGGTGGGGAATCCTGATAGTCCTGAATCTAGCCATGTGCTTGACCAAGGGAATGAGTCCCGAGGTACCTCTGGGGGAGCGTCCCCTGGGAAAGTGTGAGCAGTGTCAGACTGCCACAGATGCCGGACGAATAATTGACTGTCCTCCAGAACAACAAAAGGGGTTTTGTTTATCCAACGGCACTCGGTATAATCTCTGTGAACTAAAGGGGGAGGTCTGGTGTTATCACTCAAGGGCAAATTTTAAGGACGGGCAGTCTAAGACTCCTATGAGAAGAAAAACCAAAGCTACCCACTTCAGGTATAGGAGAGAAGTGGGAATGCTCCCTCCAATTCCAATCTGCAGCCAATGTAACAAAACTGTCTGGATAGGAGGAAAAAGACAATCCACCTTTTTAGCATATTATAAAGTCAACCCTTTGTGTTACAATAAAGCAAACTTAAAAATGTGTACCATAGGAGGGAAAGTGTATTGGGAAGGTAAAAATTTAAAACATGAAGAGAAAGCCTCCTTTAGTAATGAACCGATAATTCTTGATTTGTTAAAAAGTGATGATGACCGAGTACGTTTACAGTTCGATCAAGTGTTCTGCTTCTCCAGAGATGAGGAAGGGATGGACCCTGAAAACAAAATAAAACAACTAACCCTAGAATTAAAGAGGCGAGAAGTAGAAATTCGGAAAAAGAGACTAGAACAAGAGAGGCTTAACTCTCTTAGTGAGCACTATGAGCAATTAGAGAGACAATACAGCAATTGGGGATTGCCAGCCTCCAACCAGAATCTTTTCATAGACCTAATGCAAGAAATAGCCACAGAATTAGGTCTATCTAACTGTTGGATCTGTGGCGGTTTAAAGTCGGCTGAAAGGTGGCCTTAGAAGGGAGAAGGACTCACCCCAGAGCAACTCCTAAAATGGGAAGGCTCAAAAATGTCAAAAACAAAACGAAGACCCGAGGGATGGGTTATAGACCAAAGGATAATTGGTACCGTCTGCATTAGCAGAGAAGGAAAAGAATTCACTGATTTAGTAGTTTATACCCCGTGTGTAAGCACACTCACAGTGAATTCTGACAGTAAATCAAAAACTTGGCAACCTGAACCACCCGCGGGCTATTAGAGTCGCACCAGGGGTAATCACTGCGAATGGGTTGAAATAATTGAACTATGTTGGTACAAAAGCTCTGGGGCCAATCCCTTCCAAGCACTAGAAGGCCTGAAAGAATATTGGGATGATCCGGCAAGAACAAACAAAGGCTGGGAAGCTCCCGATGGCATTTACTGGTTATGTGGCAAGAAATCATATAGTGAACTACCTAAGAAATGGAAGGGGTCTTGCACTCTCGGAATAATTAGACCCTTTTTCTTTACTCTACCCAGAACAGAAAGTAAATTGCTGGGAGCTCCCCTCTTTGAAACATTAAATAGACAAAAGAGGGAATTAAAACGGGAACTACCCATGGCAGGAGGCAGTCAGAAGTGGAAAGAAGAAGAATAGCCTGCTGAAAGGATCATTAAGTATTATGGGCCTGCCACTTGGGCAAACGATGGCAGTTGGGGTTACAGGACTCCCATTTACCTTCTCAACAGACTTATCAGGTTACAAGCGGTAGTAGAAGTGGTTTCCAACCACACCTCAGAGGCCCTAGAACTCCTAGCGAAGCAACATTCGCAAATAAGAGCTTTTGTGTACCAAAACAGACTAGCTCTCGATTATTTGTTGGCCGAGGAAGGAGGAGTGTGCGGTAAATACAATGAATCCGAGTGTTGCATGGAAATAGATGATTATGGAGAAACAATAAAAGGACTAGCTGCCGAAATAAAAAAGGTAGCACATGTGCCAGTTCAAAAATGGAACTCAATTCTGCAAGCCTCCTGGTGGGACCAGATATTTGGACAGGGGGCTTGGTGGAAAAAGTTAGTGTTCTTTATATCTTGTTCAATTGCCGGAATCATCTTTCTCCTGTGTTTGATTCCTTGCTTCATCAGGTTAATTTATTCTGTTGTGCAAGGAATGCAAATTGCCACCCTTCCAATTGACCCAGAAAAGGCACCAGGGAAACCCACTCTTTTCTCTAAACTAATGAAGTTAGAGGAGAAAAGAGAGAACCAGAAGGCAGTTGAAGCCTTAAAGAAATTTGAAAATAAAAACAACCCTTCTCAAGAATACTGTGAGAATTCACTTACAGACTGGGAAGAAGACAAATATAGTTAAAACTACACAGTTCTCCCTCACTAGAAATGAATGAAATAACACGAATTTTAATGTGATAAATTATTAGGCGGGGGACTGTGATAAATGTAACCTTGGATAAAAATTCGTGAAAGAATAAATAAGCATATAACTGTATTTGTAACAATGTAAAAATTATATAAATTATAGTGTGGCCTAAGAATTTCCCCCAAACCCAGCAGTAGCTACCCATTCAGGTGGTAACGACCCTAGGCAACGTTCATCAGCCTGAAAGAAAGAGCAGGACACGAACAATTAAGTTAAACAAAGAAAGGAGCCAGGCCGAGATGCCCATCGATTCCACACCGCACCGGGGCACCCCACCCTGCAAGCCCCGACTGAAGATGCAATCAGGCCAAACAATAAGAGGAGCCCAGCCGAGATACCCATCGACTCCGCACCGGACCTGGACACTTCACCCTGAGAGTCCAACCGAAGATACAATCAAGAAGCACTCAGAACCTTTCACATGCGAGAGGACTCTGCCCAGTCGTCTATTGATTCAGTTCCACGGTTCCAGGAAATTCATTCAACCAGCCATCTAGACTCTTTGTTGAACAGTAACTGCTCGGAGTTTTGGCCTCAGGACACAAAATCCCTATAAAAACCCCGGACAGTCTACCCTCCTTCGTGGATTTGGGTAAATCTGTACCTCTGGGTATAGACGTCTCCCTGTCCACCCAGCGCTGCGCTGATTTATTGTGGTTTTTTTCTCTCATTGTTTGTGATTGAAATTGTTTTATAATAAATCACTTTTTATATTAACCCTATTTTTGCCATTGCATTTATAACAATAGTGTTTACATGGAAGACCCTACATGAAGCAGATATAACAAATGAATTTTTTCCAGTAGTAAACTGTGCTTAATGCCTATAAAAGGAATATATTCCTAAAATAGGAGCACAAATATGTCCACTTGATTGTTGAAATGGACTTTTTCCCCTCAGCTGAAGAATACATATCACTGATAAAAACCAGCCAACCAAACAAAAAACCTTTTATTGCTATAGATGCCCTCCCTAATATTTTTAAATTTATAACTCTGAGAAGCAGCTAATCTTTTAGAGCTATTCCAAATATATAATTCTACAGCCTTCAAAATGCAAATACTTTGTTTTCTATTTTATTCTCTCCACTTCTTTTTCTATTTTTAATACAGGAGTATGCAGCTATTTCATCTTACTATTAGGAACATAAGCATCTGCTATTCAGGTTTTAGAGTTACTTGCAGTATCTCAGCCTCTGACACAATAGTAAAGTTCAAGAAAAACTCATGTTAAATGAGACTTGGAATCACATCACTGTTTAAGGAGAAATTGTAAAGGAGAAATTCTACATTCTACATGGTTTTGCTGCGACCTGTAAAACACATTATTCGTAACATTTCTCATTTGTCATAATTAAAAGCTGAGCATCATCCCAAAGCCATTTTTTGGCAACTTTAGGAAGAAACAATGATGGCCTGTTTGAGGTTTCGTTCTGTCATTTTTCTGTAGCTGCTGGATATACCTACTCAATTTCACAAATCACAGAATTGCACTTTGGTAGTCAAGACTTCAGCTTTTCATTTTGTTCACAATGGGCAAATGAAAAGGTCCTCTGGTATCTATGGTATTATTAGACCATATTTTTAAGAACAAGAAAAACCCATACAATTGGACACTGTGCAATTGTTTGCTTGGCATGGAAGCAATTGTGAGACTTTTGTCCCTTCTGTTTTGCCAAACACAGCATAGGACAAGAAAGAAACACATGGCTTTTAATCACGACATTAAGCAACTCGGGCAATTTAAAGTTTACCAGCAGTCAATGTTGACTGTGTGGGGCTCTGAATAGGGAATTTCTCTTCTGCACTGCTGAACAGATACATAACTATGTGTCTCCAGGCTTTTTCCCCACAGGCAAAGTACCACAGCTCTGTATTTTGAGGAGCTGCACGGAACAGGCAGCGGAAAGGAGATCACTAAGGTTTACTGGAAAGCAACACGAGGCTGATTTGATTGGTAAGTTTAGTGTTAAGAACTAGCTGTTTATTTATTAGCTTAAAAATATCACACAGGTCAGAGACCTCCTCCCCACTGAAGAAATGACAATGGGATATTAGTCATTCATCAGACTGACTTTCAAATTTCTGTGGAAAGATGTATAATTTAGCAAACTGTAAACCCCGTAAACTTTTTTTTGTTTTGTTTCTGTTTGTGTGTGTGTGTGTGTATGTGTGTGTGTGTATTAGCAGTGCAAAGTTCCACTGCCTGAGGAACAGGTCTTTCCATCCTGGATAATACATCATTCTGTCCATGTGACAACCATGCCCAGGCACAACCTGGTGTTCCTCCATATTTTTCCAGGTTTCATGAACATACAGACATGCCTCAAAGCTCAGGTACAGGACATATCCTCATGTCCTGGCAAAGACCACCCAGATCGTGTAGATCAGCTGTTCCTTGCACACGTGCATTCCATCTGATGCCTCAGGAAAGCACCATCAGAGCATAAGTCAGGCTTGGGAAGTGCAGGCTGGAGTGTACAGGCACAGATGAACTCTGCAGAGCATGTGTAGGAAGTCTGACATGTCACAGAAGTGCAGGGGATGGGGAACAAAGAACCTACGAGACGATTTCAGAGCTGTAGGCTGTCACTCAGCAGTGGTCTACTGCTCCTCTTCTGCTGTGACACTGTGCAAACAGAAGTCTGCAGTAACTCTTATCTGTAAAAATCAAACTGCTCAAGAAACAAAAAAATTTCCTAAACTAGGATGGATTTGTTAATTTAATGGGTAGTTTTGAAGAACAGGTTTAATTTAACCTACACATAAATAATTGGCAACCACCAAGAAGCCAAATCAAGTAAAAAAATTCAGCCAAAATGCTGCACTGTTATACAGGTTTATATTTATTTTATATCCATTTCTGCCTTCCCCAGTGATTGTCTGAACTGCATTTGCCCAACTGCCTTTCACTTTAGATAAGGGGATCATTTTCTCTCCTGTCAGTTGAAATTACTTTTTGTCTGTTGCTACCTAAATGCTCACATAGAGCATTCTCCGTCTTCAAAACTAATTATTCAAAAATGAGATGTATAAGCCCTTCCACCATGAAGTAACAATCCGTACAACCAAAGGTAACTATTTAGGGGTCCCTTGCTTCATTATGCCAGAATTTGATCAAAATCCCTACAAATACTGTCCTTGCTGGACAACATTATTCCATACTATCTTCTCAAAAAATCCATTATTTAACAAAAAAATTTAAAAAGATTAAGCAATGTTTTGTTGAAATTTTGTCTTCACCTCTTCAATTGACACAAAGAGATGTTTGCTGTTCCTAAGCTTTGGAAGGTGATGCCACCAACCTGACTGAAGGCCTTGGCTAAGCAGATGGAACAGGATGTAATTGATGCAGGAAAGCAATTTTTGAGAGCTGCAGTTTCTTCTGCAGGCGGGGTGAATATCTTCTTTGTTTCAATCCATTTGAGTAGTTCAGTTAAGGACTATTAACGCTGAAAAATCAACATTAGAGAATAAAAAGTAAGATTGCCTATTTTCCTCTGTCAATCTATAGCTAAACCCAAGTGCGAGAGGATAAGATCTGCTTTCTCTAAGACTGTCAAAGCCATGGCTACCAGAAGCTTCCAATTTAATTCCCCTTCTATGGGCCATTATTTCAGATATTTCATAAAATATTTTAAAATGCAAAGATACTTTTGAAACACATCAAGCATATTTAAGATAGTTTTAATGAACAATTTTAAATTACCTCAAAGAAATTTTAATTGAATGTCAATTTTCATACAAAAAGAACTTGATGCAAATCATAAATAACTAAAAATGTCAAGTACTATTCACCATTTTTAACAATAGAGAGTGAGAAATTCATTTCTTCATAAAATATTTTAATCCTAAACCAGATGTATTTAATGTGTGTAGTAGATACAATGTTAATTCTCAGTTGAAAAATCAAAATAAGCAGATCTGATAATACTTATCAGCTGATTTCTGTTTGTACATTCACCAAAAAAAGAAAAATCCATTTCTCTTATGAAAGACAACTAGAATTTAAAAAGGGAAAAGAAGAAATAAATTGCCATTAGAAAATCTTTCTGCTTGTTCTTTTAAAGGCTAGCTGAAATTAAGGATTTGCATCCAGCCACTCCTGCCTCACCTGGAACATTTAATCAACAATTTTTACTTTTAAGAACAAAAGTAAATAAGAACAATGCTAAGCACATTTGCTTCTTTCTTTTTTTAGTTTTTTTAAAGTAGGAATTTATTACTCATATTTCTCATGGGGAAACCACACAGCCTCAAGATTTCCAAAAAAAGGTGCCTGTAATTACTTTTCTAAGCTTGTATTCATGCATCTGAATAAGTGAATTGATTGTGAATATGTTCTTCAGCTTTTAATAGGTCCTAACCATTAGGCAGATCAAAAAATTTTTCAAGCACATTTATATTGTTGCAAAACTGCTGACATGTCAAAATGCAAACTTTCAAGATAAATACATATATTTTGCCAGAAATAGAAACTGTGGGGGAAGGTTTTCAGGTACAGTTTTGGGGTTCCAAGCCTCTGCCCAGAGCACAAGAACTTCTTGGGGGGCAGCTGAGGATTCCTCGGGTTCTGGGCAGAGCCTGTGTGCAAGTCTGGCTCTGCGCCGTCATACAGGACCTTTTGTGGGGCTCGATGGCTTCTTTCATTTCCTCCAGAACATTTCCCAGAGCTGTCTGTTTCATCCTGACCTGGAAGAAATGTGCAAGGTACAATTTTCGTGTCCAGAATGGGTATTATCCAGCTCGGGATTTTCAGACTGTTTGATGAGCAGCAAATCACCATGTGTACCAAACCCAGATGTAACTCCACTAATTGTTGCTCAATAATCCAGCACATTTTCTTGCCCAGCAGGCGATATGGGAACATGCGAGCAGGAATTATATTTGTTCTTGTAAGGATTTGAGTTTTTTTCATTTGAGAATCGCTCTGCAGTTGTGCAATAAAGCCCTTTACATATAATTTGCCTCTCCTCAACGCATGCATTTAACTCTCCTGTTCTCTACTCATAATATCATAGGAGTGTAATATTACATATTTATGATTCTACGATGGCCTGATTTCGAAGCAGAGGGAAATTGTCCATGCTCGGCGCCTCTGAGAAATACACCAGGCGCTGTTAGGGAAGGGACCTTCCCTCGCCCACCCCCGTGCCCCCTGTACCCTGCCAGGACCGGACCTTCGGAGTCCCCCGGCGCCCTTCTAGCCACCTGCGCTGCCGAAGGGACGGGCAGCGGCTCCCTTGGCTCCGCGGCGCTGGCCGGAGAATCCTCCCGCAGCCCCGCCGCCAAACTTCCCCCTGACCGCTGCGGGAAGGAGGGGGACGACCAGTACCCCCCACCCCCGCGAAAGGCCGGCGCGGAGTTCTTGCCTCCCGACTGCACGCGCACGCTCCCCAAGGGTGCTGCCTCGGCTGTGGCCCGGGCCGCGCACCCCTCTGCGGGGCCGGGGGACGCAGCCTCCCCTCCCGCCGGAGGCGGCCCCGCGCCGCCCCCGCTGACCCGCGCCCGCGGCGGGAGGGGACAGCCCGCGCTCCGCCGCAGCGCAGCCCGGCCGCGGGCACCGAGCACCGGGGCCATGGCAGCGCCGCCGCCCCGACGCATCACCGCTCCGGCCGGGCGGGGAGGAGGCAGGGCCGGCAGTAGGGGATTCCTGGTCCCCCAAAGGAGGTGGGGGAGGCGGGGGAAGGGAGGCAGGGGGGAGGGGAGGCTGAGCTCCCAGAGAAGAAGACGATCGTTCGCACAAAATCCTGCGTCCTCAAACCAGCCCCGGCAGGCAGGGTACGTATTTGGGGGGGAGGGGGCCGCCCCGCTGCCCCCACAGGGATGGGAGTCGGGGTTGGGGTCCGGACGGCTGCCCGGAGCTGGAGGATCGTGCACAGGGCCCGTTCCCGGTGCAGGATCGGTGGAAGGCGGTGAGCTTCGACCGCCTCCCCTGGCTGGGGACCGAGGAGACGGGGGGGATGGGTCCGCCTGTGTTGCCGTGCGAGGGTCTGAAACCCCCCCAGCCGCACCCCCCACCTACCCACCCCCAAGCGCGTCAGGGCTTTGCTTCTCCCAACCAAGCTTCCTCTTGGTTTCTCAAAAAAAAAAAAAAAAAAAAAAAAAAAAAAAAATTATATCTATCTATCTATCTAGATATATATAGATAGATATAGATATATATATAGATATATATAGTCTATGCCCCAAAGCTAGAGAGAGTGAGGAGGACGGGGGGTGGGGGGGGGGGGAAGCGGGGGGGGGGGAAGGGCTTTTCTGAGGATCAGGAGAGAGGCGGAGGAAGAGGCGCCGGGAGCCTCGCAGCATCCCGTGCCCCGGCCCCGCGGCGCTGCTGCCGCTGGCCGTGCTGAGCGGGGTGCGGAGCAAGGTAAGGGCTGGCAGCGAACTCCGGGGACCTTGCCTGCCCCTCGGGGACTGCTCTCCCCGGCCGTGCGAGAGCTCGCTGGCCAGGGCAGGGCGGCCGCTGCCCCGCCGTGCCCCGCCGGGAAGTTACTTTGTTCGCAGAGTTGCCGCGGAGGCCGAGCTGGGACCCCCAGGCGCTCCGGCCGCTTGTCCCTCGCGTTCCCCCCACCGTGCTCAGTGTCACCAGCCAACACCGCGAAAGAAGCCCCCGAGGAAAAGCCGTGCGCGCCTTCCCCAGTAGTTTCCCTCGCATAGCCGGGGCAAGGGGTGATGGAAGAGGAAGAACTTCCCTTTGTCGTAGGAGAGGATTGAGTGACCTCCAAAGTTTTGTTCCGGGAGGAAACTGCTCGATAAGTTTGGTAGGATTCATGCCGATTTGCATGTAATTTATTTCTCTGTTATTTGGTATCCAGCACGCTCAAAGCAGTAGAGCAGACAAAACAAACAAACAAACAAACAAACAAAAAGAAACCCAACAAAACCAGACTGGGGACGTTTCAGTAGAGATTTCATTTCTTTTTAGTGCTTTCTTAGGATTAGCATTTTCTATGTTGCACTTTCAGATAGGTAGTGTGGAATACATTTATAAATGGGTGTGCTTGTCCGTGGGTAACACAGATGGTTTGGACGGGAAACGTGAAGAAACTGGGCAGATTTTAAACATTCCATTCTCTTTGGTGGAAGATCAATAGTTGAAGATTCATGCTTGTACAGTCTGATACCTTGACAATATTATCATTGAGAGATCTGCTGATAGTGTATGGTATTGATAGCCGTTTCAACTTCAGTTTAATGAATTTTGTGGTTGATTTAGACTAGTGTAAAGGAGCTTTGGATATATCCATATATGGATATATGATAATGGATATTTGGATAAATGGATAACTAGGAATGATTATTAAACTTTGCAATTGGCCTGTGATGAAGTGAACACTCAGTTTTTCTAAGGTAGATATTTAAAATGCAAGGCTACATTTTAACAGTGTTTATCTGAAATGTGAATACCAAAAAATCATGCATCTTTTGAGAAGACCAGTTATGGAGTCATTGTAAAATGGCAATCTGTGTTGCACCTATTTGTAATAAACAGTTTTGTGATGCCAGACACTGTAAATTCTCTGGTAGTGTACTACAAAAATGGGGAGTGGAACTGATTTCTATCTGTATATGGATTTCTGAAATTATTAAATGTAGTAGTTTTCCCATGTATGATATCTATGTGAACTGATTAATATTAGTTACTACCCAGGTATGTTTAAACAGTTTTAGCTTGGCTTTTGGGTTTGTTTCATTGTCTCAAATGAGACATAACAAATCTTTAAAATTTCTTGCTTGTACATTATCCTGCCTGACTCCTTTATTCTCTTCCTGATCTTCTGTAGTATAATTCAAAGCAGAGTATCTGCAGAGAATATCTGTATGTGTTTGTCTGAAGTAAAATGCCCATTTTAAAGATACAGAAATGTTCTTGGTGGACAAGAGCCATCCCCTCATGCCCTGTACTAAAACCTGGACTGCTGTTAACAAGAGACTTGTTTTGGTGTTAGTTTGTGATGCCAAACAACAAACATTAGAGAATGCAAAGATAAAGGTGGTGCTCTGATCTTTGTTTAAACAGGTTATGGTTTTTATTTAATGCTGCATGCTCATTATGGGAACTGTCAGCAGGAATGTAAAGCAGACTGGAGTTCTGATCTAACATACATTCATAGATGACTTTGACACTGACGTTTCTTATTCTTCAGTTCATAGAATACAGTGTTGTTTGTGATCATATTTATTTAATTGAGTGCACTATATGAAATCAGAAGAAATCTGCTAGATTAATGTCCTTCTAGGAACCAAACGTTCAGATCTGCTGACTCAGGTGCAGTCCTCCTGACCTGAAGAGTTTCACAGAAGTGGACTTTTCTATTTAGTAGAACGAGTTGGAGTGTATAAAGACATCATTGGTTTTTAAGTCAGCTAGAGTTCTGCCACTGAATTACAAGGAAGGAGACTCAAATCCCCTGAAACCAGGTAACTGCTGAGTCAATTACCCAGTCAGTTTCTTTTTTTCAGACATATGGAAACAATATCAAATAGTAATTAGAAAGTGCATTCATAATTGATAATTTTAATGCTTTTCATCCATGAGAACAGTTTTCATCTCAGTTGGTTAATAATCATAATAAAAATAACTCAGTGCAGTCCATTTGATTCTTGCTTAATCTTGTTTGGAAAAATTCAGATGGGATGTGGAAGGTAAGCTGAAGGAAAAGCCTTTTCACACATTCAGTTATGTGAGGAAATATGAGGAATATTGCAGCATACAGTATGAGCTTTCAAAATAAGACTCAGTGTAGCACTGGAAACTTTAATTTGGGTGTTCTGGATCATACATTGGTTTGGGTTCTGTGATCGTTTTCCATAGGTCAATTTCATCTGTCTGAGAGTGTCTGAGAGCAAAGTGGTCTCTATTATTTCTGACTTAAAAGATATGCTTTATTTCAAATCCTGGCTATTCAAGGTTATATCTCAAAGTATAAGCAAAGTTGGTAATGTAAGAGAGTTCTTTAAGTTTGCTGGATTGTTATCCTTTAACTTCCTATTAGAAAATCATATTTCCAGTCAATGTAATTACAAATAAAACAGCATGAGAATATGATGCTCGGGCAAGGTTGCAGAGTCCCTGATAAGTCCTGATAAGATCTACTGCAAAAAGTGGCAGAGCTGTTACAGTACTGGCTGTTCCCCTGCATCTGCAGTAACCACCTCTGGAGGTAAAGCAGTTCACTCCTGGGCACTGCTCACTGCTTGACCTCATTGTTGAAGCTGTTAACAAGTGTGACAATTTTGCTGTGCTTTGACAAGGCAGTGGGAATTGTATTAGGATTAATAGTTAGCCATTATGTGTATGTATATGTGTGGCAACTTGCAGTCATAACTGATTTGGGATTCATTACAGTAACCTAAACACAAAATACTTAGCATCTTCCATTCAGTCATGATTTAAAATGCTACAATTTACTACGGGAGTAAAGATTGAGTTCATAATATCATTTAAATATGCTGTATTTTGTCTGTCTAATATCAGTGTAGTAAGGGCTCATCTTTACTGATTGAGAGGTGTAATGCAGAAATGCATTTCAATTGCAAGTATTAGCCCTCATTTGTTACATACTCTAATTTGTACATTTTTGCTAAAACCAAGAGTATATCACTTTTCTTTGCAAGCTTACTTTTTATGTGGTGTGTCCTCTTCACCTTTTATGTGGCATGTCCTCTTCTCCTTTTAAACTGAATTCCTCTGCCATGCAGTCAGCCCAGCTTTCCTTATGGCATCAAGGGTCTTGCCATTGAACCAAAGACTGAAGCCAGCAGAGCAGCTGCACAAGTAGTATATGAAGGAGGCTGATGATGACTGATATTTTTTATTGGTTTTTTTCCGTGCTTTTCCTAATTGGCTGTTTTACACAAGCCTCCTTTTTGCCTGCTCTCAGAATTGCATCACTTCGCTTAATGTGCTGTGTAACTCGGGCACCCTGCACTTTATTCCTTATCACCTTTTCCTTTTTCGCATTGACTCTTATCATATCCCATCTTTCCACTTCTGTCTTTTGTAATGTTAATCTTGCATTATTTTTTCCTTCTTTGTAAAAGAAAATGGAAGGAACACAATGTGCTGGCATTGCACCGATCATTCCTGTGCTACACTGTTTTCCTTCCATATCCTTTGTTGAGTTTCTGGGGACTGTAATCTGGGGCAGAGACTGTTTTACTGTAGAGCTGTACAGTGTCCAGCATCATTTGCTGTCTGTGGACACTCATAATATATAGTAATATATTATGAGTATAGTATATAGTAATATATAGTAATAAAAGGATTATTTTGGCTTTGTTGTTCTTTGATAGAAAAGGAAAAGATTTCTATTTTGAGGTTTTCTATTCTGCATTGCTCTTCTGAGTTTTGTCCTTCAACACTTTGTCTCTAATATGAGTGGATTTTGGTAAAAGTTCAGGACACTTTGCTTAATGTAGTGGGGTGGGGTAAATTAGAGCTTAGCTACTGACAGAGGTTAACTGTCATGTACCTTCAACAAGAATGATGATAAATGTCAATTTCAACATATATTAGTGGAAACCTCAGGTTTGTCAACATCAAAAAAATATTCAGATTTCACCATGCTGATTAAGTAAAACAGAAGGGAAAAGAAAATTTTAAAAAAATGTACAGCGAGTCCATTTCAGAACTTCGTTATTTTCCTCACAGATATTTTTACATTTTGGTCTATGTTCACTTTCCATCCCTAAACTGTGTAGTTTTAATTTAGCATTTTTTTGTGTCACATGAAAATCATTTTACCACTGCAAATAAAATTTTTCAAGGTAGTTTTCCAAGCTGCCAGTGAATCAGCTGATGGACAGTGCACAGCTCTGGGAGCCACAGTTCAGGTAGCCTTTCTTTATCTCATGTGGACCACGTAGGGGGGCTCTTTGTGGACAGGACTTCAGGGTAGGAAGAGTGGCTGTTGACCATTTTTTCCTTACATCAGTGCTGGAGGCGATACCTGGAAAAATAAAGGTAACAAACCCAGTGATTCCCTCCCTGGACATGATTCAGATGACATGAAGGGTTTCAACAGGATAGATGCAGCTAAATGAGGGAGAGGTGGAAACAGAAAAAAAAAAAAAAAAGTAATATGACAGCATAATTAATTTTCAAAGTTTTGTGTATAGAGAAAAAAATGTAGCTGTTAAGGATTTGCTTGTTTAATTTTATAATTTATCTCCAGGCCTTAGAAAAAGAGACACTGATCTCTGAAGTAGTATCACTATAAATGTATTTACATGTGAGCTGTGTTCTACATGCCACCTTTAACTTCTGTGCTAGTGCTTTGGCATTCCATTCATCTTGAACTACAGGGATGGATAGGCCACTTTTCTTTAATGCTCTTGTCCTTTTAAGAGCTGTTAGCATCAGATTTCTTTCTGAAATCAGATGAGAATACTGGCAGTAGAATCCACAGCAGAGCGGGTGCTGTTGCATGAAAAGGGAAGACCCTGTCAATTTATTGCACACAAATTCCACTGAAATCAATTTGGATAAAGTGAGTGTTGCAGGCAAGTGGCTTTCACCCACAGGGCTTGTAATTGAAATTTTGCTAGGAAAATTTCTAGGAAATGAGGATGTGGCCACAAAAAAGATGAAAAGAACATTCTTCAATTAAAAATTAGACCAAACTGTCTTAAATGTGTTTCAGTATTTGCATAGTCTTCTAAGTAAATAGTATTTTGAAAGATTCAAGACTTTAACCAGAAGACATGCCCAAATTTAAACTGAAATGTAGAATCAAACCCCTACAATCCTAATTTATTCCTGTTACAAGGTCCATTTTTTGTAATTTCCCCACATAACTTGTATTTTTGGCTATTTTCCTTTAGAATGAGTATTCTCATTTGGGGACTTCTAATTTTTCCTGTATGAGTATTGTTTATATATGCATTGTTTACAGTAACATAGCAGATTATGTATTACTGCCAGAGAGTAAGGCAAATTTTTTAGAGCAAGGAAAGATTTTTGTGGCTCTTAAATATTTATTTTTAATTTCCTTCCCTAGATGTAATTACTTACATAGATTAGGAACCTCTGCAGGTATTTTTAGATAACTGAAGGCAGTACTGAGCAAAAATAGCATATTTTTCAGGAAAAATATTTGGTTTTACTTTAAAAAAAGTATCTATTTAAATATTTCATAAAAATATGACAATGTTTTATACATTCAGGCACTATCGTATGTAGGATTACAATAATGTATTTAACCTAGACAAATATTCAGTCTATTTGTAAATCTTAGAGCACTCCAGTGTCTAAAATATATTGGGTATCTGGAAAAGCACAAATTCAAAGTGGAAACAAAGCAGTCTTATTAGATTGTGTTGATTTTTCAAATTAAATAAATGAACAGTTTATTTGTATGGATGAAAAATTGATTCAGAAAATGATACTGCTAATGAGCCAAAATAAAACTAAATCTTCATAAATAGAATATTTACTGTATAGTTTTGGGAACCAAGTAGGGAAATGAAAAAAAGTAATTTAAAATCATATGATCATTCAAAATAAGACGGACAAAGAAGGTTTCTAAGTGGTAATTGTTTTAAACGAATATAGAATTGGATTTCTTAGGTAATGTGCCATTAGTTTCTTAGGTAAATGTGCCATTTTTGTATTTTCTGAACTCAGTGTCTGTATCTTTTCCTGAATGCCTGGTCCGAACTGTGGTGTACAGTAGGTACAGTATATTTTTGGATGTAACTTCACAGAAGTGGATGTTACCACATAGTCCCAAAACCAAAATAATTTATGTTATTTCCTATTTGCTGTGTCCGTATAATCTTTTAATTACAGGTGAAGCTCACAAGTATGCTAGTGTTTTTCATAAAGAAAATAATGAGAGAAATGTGCAATATTTGTGTTTGAGAGCAAAGGAAGTAACTACTTCGAAGAAAAAAAAATCAGTCAAGAATTTTCTCATACATGTACATGACAGGATATTATAACCCGCAAAGGAGAGCAATGGCATGTGTTTTAGAATGGTGAGAAATAGCTTGGGGGGTTTTGTTACCTTTTTTTTTTCCCCCTAATGTAGGTTAAGGAGATTGAAATTATAGAGAAATAAGAGGTTTTATCTAAGTCATTGTTCTTTTTTCTATGTTAGAAACCAGATTGCTCAGTGCCCCATAGATCTGCAGTTAACAAATACATGAGATATATGATGAGGCACTGAAGTATTCATTGATACGTGAATTAGGAGATTCTAAACAGAAGAGGACAAAAAGAGTAGGGTTTTGAGGCTTACAGGTAATTCAGAATTTCATTCCCTGGTTTTGCTTATATGAGTGGAAATAGCTATGAGTTCCAGGGCAAAGATACACTCACAGAACTGAATATTATTTGACTGATAACAGTTATCAAATTTAGATTTGCTGGCACAGAAAACCACCTCAGATATTTTCTAAAAAGGCTTAGAAGTGCATATTTAGTTTTATTTGTTTATTTTTTTAAATGCAATGGGAAATGTTCCTATCTCTGACAAATCCTATTCATTTAGGAATCCTAGTGATTCCCTCAGTAGAAGTGTGCATGATCAAATTAAAATCCATGAGTGTCTCCATGACATTTGACTGTACTGCCTTCCCTTTAAAGTCCTCATTTGTCAGGTGAGCACACCAGGCTGCCAAGGAGAGGCTCACTGGTTTTGCTTTTCCAGGACCTGCATTCTGTTTCAGAAGATGAAGAGGAGGAAGAGGAGAGAGCCTCTGGAAAGGCTTTCATCAGCAGCATGATTTCCCTGGCTCATCCTTTCCCACAGAATAATGCCTTTTAAGGGTTATTTCAATATTCATTTTCTGGTGGCAGAACTGAAGATAGTAGACTCATTCCATTGATTTGCCTCTATCTGAACTGCCTGAAATGGGTATTTTAGCAAAAACTCTTAGAATTTTCAGCCTATTTCTCAGAGTAAGGATTGAAAATTAAGCCTTCTGATAGATAATGTTTTCATAGTTTTAGTTACTTTCCCATGAAAGTCCTATAAAATGTAAGTTGTTTATCACATACCTTCTAAGAAAGGTCTTTTGGTGGTCGTTTCTCATGACCAGTGTGCTTGGGAAGGTGGTAACTTAATTATCCAATCCCTGGTGATTTTTGAGAATCTATAAATACTGGAGTCAGAGAATAAAAGACGGTTTTTTGTTCTGACACTGAGAGTGTTCGTGTGAATCATTTTGTGACCTTTAGCAACATAAGTGGTTGCTTTTCTAGTCTCAGGATGGTCACTTACTGGTGGTCAGTTTGTAACAAGTATTTTTCAGGAGGTTAAAACAAAAGCAGGAGTTTGTGATAATGAAGATGGTGGTTTTAAAAATATTATTGTGTCGATTCGGACCATTGATGCAAAGTACTCTATAGTGATTTTTGGGTGTTTAAATAAAGGGTCTACTTCCCCATGTAAGGGATATATTACAGTTTATGAAGGGTTCTGTAGTTTAGGGAAGACCTGGGCCCTTGTAAAAGCGCTTCAAAGAGTTTCTGGTTAGCAATGTCCCAAGATTTGCATGAGAAGCAAGTGTGTCACCACGTAGTCTATCACAAACTCTCACACTCCTCTTTAAGGTGCTTTACTGCCCTTGTCTTACGGGCTGTCCCTGAAAAAAAAATACAGCTCTGGTGTTTTATAGCTGCACAGAAATGTTTTCTTTCTTTCTTTTTTTTTTTTAATATACTACATTTTGTTCTTTCATTGCCTCCCCAAGCCCCAGCTTGTCAGGCTGGCTGAGCAAAATGAACATGTTTTCTGTAGCTGCCTCTCTGTCCCTGACCTTGGTACTGCCTGGAGTCCCAGTATTCTCTTCTTTCTTTGTCTAAGTTGCGATGGAAACTCTGGCAACATTCCTGTTCAGCTTCTTGCTGGGATGTGCTACAGTCACATTGTGCTTCTTAACCTTCAGATGTTAGCAACTTAGCAAAGTTCATTCCTCAACAGAGAACACCTTTATAGTTTTCTCCCAAATAGTGACTTTTTATATTCTTCTTCTTCTTCTTCTTCTTCTTCTTCTCATCATCATCATCATCATCATCATCATCATCATCGTCATCATCATCATCAATATTTTATCTTGGTTTTCAGTTATTTCAGTGACATCTGCTTGAGCCATGTTGCTTCCATTTGCTTCATGTATTCATATTGTGTGCTGCTGGAATTATTTTCAAGAAGTGTCAGTGGTGTTTTTAGACTTGAGAGAAAGGGTGGATGATGAAGAGAACAGTGGGATCAGTGGAGTGAGATATGGGGAGAGATGGTGGACATGAGAGTGAACCTAGAATAAAGCCAAATCTGTGAGTGAAAAAGTGAAATCAAAATGTGATATTGGCTTGAAATGAAAAAAAGGAAAAAAAAAGATAAATAGGATGCATAAAAAGGCTGGGAAGTTCATGTAGACAGGGAAATATATATGTTGGTGAGATATAACACCAGAAACTTCAGGTTGAAAAAGTGAAAGAAAAAGAAAATCTTAATGCAAAGATGGACTTCATAAAGAAATATATCTGGGTAGTCCTATCTGCTTAGTACAGTAATTCTGTGAGAGGTGTTTCAATCCTCACAGTTTATGGCCTGATATGAAGCCTTCTGAAGGCTGGAGCAGTGTCCATTGCACACAGAGCAGTTTGGGACCCATTTGAACACGCTGGAGAAACAGCAGGAAAACAATGTACAGGGAACATTGCTGCCTTCAATAAGAAGATGGCTTAGCTGATTTAATAGCTGTTTCTCAGTCTGTGATTCCAACAGCCAGGTTTGTGAAATTTATTTTAGTATTCATGTTCTTGCAGTCCTTTTTACATTTCTCTGTTTTTCCCTGGCAGACATCCCGCAGCTCCATAAGTCTGGGGGAAGAGGATGGTTAGCATGTTGTTGCTGTGGGGATTTGAGTCTTAACTCTCTGTGTTGGTAATGCTAGGCATATACTTTTAAAACTTGCATGCTACAGAAGCAGATAATTATTTCCCTGCTGCATTTTATACTGTGGCGTTGGAAAGCAATATATTTCAGAATATTAAAAGAAAGAAAAAGTTACAATTAGGGGGACTATTGGAAATGGAAACAGAAACAGGGGAGTAATGGGTGTCAGTCTGGTAATCAGTCAATTTGGAAGGAGAGAGCTTCTTGCGTTGAGCATCAAGAATGTCAGGAGTCAGCCAAACACTTATGCAGGAGGAAAACCATAGACAGAAAGGTAAGGTTCAAAGATATCTGTGTATGTTTCTGAAATGAGCTTGCTATTGAATTATGCATACTGATCCTGTGCGTTACACAGATGATTTCAGTTTAGCACAGGGCATTTCTATGACTGCTGTTCATTTTGGTTTTTTGCAGGATCTATCTCCCCTCCTCTCCCTTCCGTTCCCATCCTTTCCCTTCCGTTCCCATCCTTTCCCTTCCTTTCCCTTCCTTTCCCTTCCTTTCCCTTCCTTTCCCTTCCTTTCCCTTCCCTTCCCTTCCCTTCCCTTCCCTTCCCTTCCCCTCCCCTCCCTTCCCTTCCCTTCCCTTCCTCCCTTCCCTTCCCTTCCCTTCTCCTCCCT
>NC_142204.1:10142425-10220530 GCF_049639895.1 Pseudopodoces humilis | reverse complement strand
CAATTCCCTTTCCTCCCGCCACTTCCTTCCTTCCTTCCGCCACTTCCTTCCTTCCTTCCGCCACTTCCTTCCTTCCTTCCGCCACTTCCTTCCGCCACTTCCTTCCTTCCTTCCTTCTTCCCTTCCTTCCTTCCTTCCTTCCTTCCTTCCTTCCTTCCTTCCTTCCTTCCTTCCTTCCTTCCTTCCTTCCTTCTTTCCTTCCTTCCTTCCTTCCTTCCTTCCTTCCGCCACTTCCTTCCGCCACTTCCTTCCGCCACTTCCTTCCGCCACTTCCTTCCTTCCTTCCTTCCTTCCTTCCGCCACTTCCTTCCTTCCTTCCTTCCTTCCTTCCGCCACTTCCTTCCTTCCTTCCTTCCTTCCTTCCTTCCTTCCTTCCTTCCTTCCCTCCCTTCTTCCTTCCTTTCCTTCCTTCCTTCCTTCCTTCCTTCCTTCCTTCCTTCCTTCCTTCCTTCCTTCCTTCCTTCCTTCCTTCCTTCCTTCCTTCCTTCCTTCCTTCCTTCCGCCACTTCCTTCCTTCCTTCCGCCACTTCCTTCCGCCACTTCCTTCCGCCACTTCCTTCCTTCCGCCACTTCCTTCCTTCCTTCCTTCCGCCACTTCCGCCACTTCCACCACTTCCGCCACTTCCGCCACTTCCTTCCGCCGCTTCCTTCCGCCACTTCCTTCCTTCCTTCCGCCACTTCCTTCCTTCCGCCTCTTCCTTCCGCCACTTCCTTCCTTCCGCCACTTCCTTCCGCCACTTCCTTCCGCCACTTCCTTCCTTCTGCCACTTCCTTCCTTCCTTCCTTCCTTCCTTCCTTCCTTCCTTCCTTCCTTCCTTCCTTCCTTCCTTCCTTCCTTCCTTCCTTCCTTCCTTCCTTCCTTCCGCCACTTCCTTCCTTCCTTCCTTCCTTCCTTCCACCTCTTCCTTCCTTCCGCCACTTCCTTCCTTCCGCCACTTCCTTCCTTCCGCCACTTCCTTCCTTCCTTCCGCCACTTCCGCCACTTCCACCACTTCCGCCACTTCCGCCGCTTCCTTCCGCCGCTTGCTTCCGCCGCTTCCTTCCTGCCTTCCGCCGCTTCCTTCCTTCCGCCCCTTCCTTCCTTCCGCCACTTCCTTCCGCCACTTCCTTCCGCCACTTCCGCCACTTCCGCCACTTCCTTCCGCCACTTCCTTCCTTCCGCCACTTCCTTCCGCCACTTCCTTCCGCCACTTCCTTCTTTCTGCCACTTCCTTCCGCCACTTCCTTCCTTCCCCTTGTTGTTTGCAAATAATTCTGCATCCATCCTGAAAAGATGTTAAGCCATATTTTCTTTTATGTTTTCCCTGTGTCCATATGTTTTCTCCTGTGCTGTTTCAACAATATTTGGTCATGATAGTGAAGTGTTTGCCATCAAGGCAAAGCCCTTCTTTTCTTTGTCAAGCATTGGAATGGGCTGCCCAGGGAGGTGGTGGAGTCCCCATCCCTGGAAATTTTGAAGAAATGACTGGACGTGGCAGTCAGTGCTCTGATCTGGTGACAAGGTGGTCAAACGTTGGACTTCATTATTTTTTCAAATGGTATTGCCTATTTCTTGGGCAACCTGAGAAATCTGCTCCTTTTTTTTTATTTTGGAACCAGACTGAGGTTCTATTATCAACTGACTTCATAATTCCTGTATCAGGGATATGAGTAGCCATAAAAAATAACACAGATTTTGGCTGGTCAGTTTTATGGCAGATACCATGAAGCTGCTTGATTCTCAGCCAGATTTTTCCCTTTTCTGCCTATTTTTTTAAAAGTTTACTGGTTTCCATCTAGGACAAATGACCATCAGATCTGGTTAGCAAGACAAGTCATCCAAAAAACAAACTTTGGACATGATACAATTGATCTGTCTTTATTAAGGCACAGTTCTACAATATTCCTATAAGGAGGATGAAAAGAAACAGAATGTTTATTTAATTTATGACAGTGGCTTTAGAGTGCAGACAATAATTTTCTTTCACAGATCAAAAAAAAAAAAATCTTGAAGCTTTAGCGGTGCAACAGAAAGGGAGATGTGGCAAGAAGCTGAGGTTACAGGATTCAGCTCTAAATACTTTTAAATATAGGGAGGCTCTATTGTCCTGGAATTTATGTACCTTCATTTAAATGCCTCAGTCTGACCATGAGCTAACATGACTATGAGTTTTGGGACTCAGACTCAAAATTATAACCAGCTGTTTACGGTCAGTGGCTCCAGCTTTAATTTGCTGAAACAAGGATGATTGGGACCTTTATCTGTTTTCTTACCCTTCCCTTTCTCCTTCTGCTTCCCCTTCCCATTTCCTTTTGATTTTTAACTTTCCTTTTACTTCTCCTTCTCCATCTCATTCTCCTCCTGTCTCCTTTGCTTTCTGCCTTCTCCTTTTTCTTGATCTTCTAGAGGCAAAAATATTATTTTTTTTAACAGATTAACATTTTATAGAATCGTATGATCACAGATTTATTTGGATTGGAAGGGATTTTACAAACCATCTTATTCCAACCCCCCTGACATGGGCAGGGACACCTTCCACTATCACAGGTTGCTCTGAGCTCCATCCACCCTGGCATTGAACACTCGCAGGGATGACAAATCCACAACTTTTCTGGGTAGACACACTTGGTGTTGTCACTGTGTGCTTTGTGAAATTTTTGCACATGAATTTACCTCACCACACTACAAGAAAAACAAGCTTAAGCATCTATCAGGTTATGATTTTTCTTTCTCCCAGTCCTATTTTCATGCTGATGGGTTAGCCTACTCCAAGATAAGTTTTAAAACTCTCAGGGATGCAGCTGTTGAAATGCATGTTAGCTGAATCAAAAAACAAATAAACAGCCAAGATGTGTGGGAAAGGAACCAACTGTACTCACTGTGAACACAGCAGTGTACAGGATGGACATCTTTTCCCTTTAGTTCCTCTTGTGGATTCAAAGTTGTGGGGTTTTTTTTCACCCATGAACCACAGAGTAACATTTGATCTCAGTTTGACTTCTGAAATAGGTCACTGTCTGATTGGGGAACAGAGATATGCAGAGATGATGTGTCTGCTTGGAGATCAGTTTCTGGCGGCTAAGGCAGAGCAGATAGGAAACATAAACCAAAATAAATATCTTTGTCCCTACCGTGGTTGAAATGGGCTCCATTGGTATCCAGGGACAGCAGAGGATTTGGAAAGAAAGGTTGCAATGTGATAGTATTTTTTCCCTTTGTGGGTCACTCAGAATCTTTCATGGGAAGATGGGGAACAGCTCTGAGCACAGATAATTGGGATGAATCAGTGTTTCTAATTCCACCCAGGATAGCCTCTGTGAGAACTGGTGAGGTTAGCCCCAAAACACAGCGCTGGTTTGGAAACATTGCTGCTTGTTTCAAGGGGAGACAGAATAAATAATGTGCACAAACACGGCTCTGGACTATCATTAGAGAGACCATTAAAATTATTTAATCTCCTCTTCCTTATGTTTTATAAACTAGATTACCTTGAGGGATGAAGTAAAGACTGCAGTGTGGTCTCTAATTTCTGACACTGTTAATAGTGTGTAGACTTAAAAATTTGCAGACTGTGACAAGTTCAAGCACCACTGTTTCTACAAGTAGAGAAATTACTAAAATGACCAAAAAATGATTAAAGCAAATGAGTAAATGTCAAAACAAACAAACTGGACATATACAAGCCCATAGATCCTGATGGGTTCCTCCCCAATGTTGAACAATGTCATTGCGAGGCCACTTTCAATTTTATTTTTAAAAAGTTGTGACAATCAGCAGATTCCTGCTGATTGGAAGAAGCAAATGTCACCTTTATCATCAGGAAAGGCAAGAAGTCCCTTCTGGGGAACTACAGGCCAGCCAGCCTCACCTTAATTCCTGAGAAGGTGATGGAGTAACTAATCCTGAAAATTATTCCCAAACATATAAAGGACAAGAAAGTGACTAGGAATAGTCAGGCACAGATGTACAAATCATGCCTGACCAAGCTAATAACCTCACAAACTGGCAAAGCAGAGTTTAGATAGGTGGGCAGTGAGGTGACCTGAAAACTGGCTGACCTTCAGGATCAGACACTTGTCATCTATGATATGAAGTCCAGTCACCAGTGGTGTGCACCAGGAGTTCATACAGGGGCCAACACTGATTAAAAATTCTGTTAATGACATCTATATGTCATCTATATTCATCTATAAAAGTGATAATAATTTGATTTCTTTCTCTTGCAAAAAAAAAATAAAAAATCATGGATCCTGTTTTACTTCCAATTGCAGAAGCCCCCACAACTGAACATACGCAACCAAATCCATATTGCAATAATTATTACACTCCAGATGAAAATTTTCAACTCGGCATTGAAAAATGTGTGAAATTCTTGCATTTTCATAAACCAGAGGGGGGTTATATGTGCTTCAACTGTTTTGTTCCTTCTTACTACTAAAAAAAAAACACCCCAGAAAAGTTGAAATGAAACAAATGTAAGGAAATTGGCTCTGTAAAGCAATACTGTGAGATTTTTTTTTTTAATCTCAGTGTAAACTACACCAAGCTCAAAGGAAAAGAAAAAAATCTTCAATAATTGTAAACCTAGCCTGCAGTAATCAGACTGACATATCTGTCCTACCATGGGAAACAATACTAGCTAATGTTGAATTGCAGTGTGGTTTGTTTGGGGTTTTAGTAGTAATTTCAAATGTTTATCAGGTGCTCCAGTTTTGGGGTACTTCTAGTCCCCTACTCCTCCATGGCTTCACCAGCTGCAGGGTGACTGCCCCTGGCTCAGGAGCTCCACCCCCTGGGAAGGTCCAAGCTGGTGTGTCCCAGGAGAATAGGACTGTCAGCCTGAGCCTGTAACTCTGGGATATCCGGAGGATATCCTGCCTTCTCTATGCCTGGGAGAAAGCTGGGTGATTCTGGAATACAGTGAGCGGAAGGTCATCTGTGAGATCAAGTGCCTAGGGAAGAATAGAAAGTAAGGCAAACAAAGAGTAGAGGTGCACCTATGTTTTTGTGCTTGTGTGAAGGCCTGCCTGGCCTTCTGATGTCAGGGAAAGCTGGAAACCTGCTGCAGCACCCTCAGGGTTTAGAAGAATTTAGACTTCACTGATGGTGGTCAGTCAGTCCCTCACACACCTGTGATGCTCTGACAGCTGTAGCATTTTCACTGGGAAATCCTGAAGGGAAAGGGTTTCATCCCCAGCCAGTGTTCTGTGGCCTCACTCCTCTTCCTAAACTATTAACAGTACTTCTTTCAGAAAGAAGAAGAAACAGGGAACTTTTTCCTAGTTCCTGCTGTGTTATTGGGTGTCTTGGCAGACCCGAACACAGGACATCCATTTGAATGGTTGGAAAACTCAGTATTCCCTGCTGGATGTCCCTCAGAAGGCTCTGAGGGAAGGCATCCCTCTGGCAAATGGGGGGACCCAAGGATCCGGTGTGTGACAGGAAAGACCGGGGCCATGCAGGTGGGTGAGGAGATGCTGCTGTGACACTCCATCCATGTCTGCTGGAGGGAGCAGCAGCTAAGGTGCAGGCAGAGGGTGTGAGCCAGGCTGCAAGTGTTCACTGGGCCCACAGCTGTGCAAATAACATTACTCATGCTCTCCAGCTCCCACAGAGTTAGCAGGTACACGCACCCTTGGATTCAAGGCTTCAGGCCAGCCAAGATGGGGAACTCTTTGCATTTGGCTGGGGGTACATTCAGAGCTGCTGAGAGCAGAGAGGATCTCTGACCTTTGACAGCCCAGCTTGCATTAAGTCAGCTCAGCTGGTCAGACCCCTAACAACACCAAACTTGTGGGTTTGAGCCCACATGTATGGGCCATGCACTGAAGAGCTGGACTCAATGATCCTTGTGGTGCCTTCCAGCTCGGAATATTCTCTGATTCTGTCATCTGAAGGCCCTGGTAAATAAAAACTGAATCTGGTCTTGTGATGCTTGTCATTTTTCTGGTTTTCCATCTCAAAATAGTTTATAAATTCTGTGCTAAGAAGCTCCATGATTTAGGTTATACAGGTAAAACTTGGCACTTATAAGTTCATGTGACAGGGTCAGAGATTTTTCGATACCTGCATCAGAAAGGGCACGTACTTCTGAAGTACAGTCCTTTCCTGAACCTTTCCTGACATTAATTGTGTGAATCCCATTGCCAAGGAGTTGTTTGCCTGTGTGACAAACTAGCCGTCTGCTCAGGTCTAATGGTGCAAACCCAGAATAATTCTGGTAACTTCAGCAGAGCTTCTCAGGAGAGACACATGCAACTGAGGTCGGGATCTGTTCTACTTAAAGGTTAAGTACCCTGGAAGATCCATTTTTCAGTGTCCTTAACCTTGTCTTTGCTGGTGACCTCCTTATTTATTTATTTACTTATTTTCCAACTGAGCTTTTCATGGCCATTGACATAAATTTTCCAGCTTAATACAGAACATCTGTGGTCCCTATGCAGTGTCCTCTATAGGTCATGGGAAAGCCTTATCTTACTAATAAGCTCCATTCCTCTATATATTCAAGCAAAATTGATGGGGCCAAGTGTGTTTATAAATAAATATTGTCTTGTAATGACCATTTCCATATTTTCCAGAGGAACAGAGATTTTGTCCTTTTGAGCTGGCCAGCTGCCTCTTTTGTAACAGTGAGAACAGCTTTCCCCTGTCTGGTTAATGTCTGATTTATGTGGAAATTAACTCCCCAAGGTGACAGGCCAGTGATACTGAAGAATGCAGTGCTCCCAGTTACTCTTTAAGAGTCAGGGAACTCTGTTCGTCTACCCACCCTTCATTTTTCCCTTCATCAAACAAAATTATGGTTGCTCTATGATCAGCTCTGTCTGCCTCAACCAAATCAGGGACAAAGCATGAGGAAGGCAAGCCAGTAACACGTGAGTTCTGTCACTGAGAGAAATGACCACTGATGTAGGACATGGTTAAATTATGTAAAAATAAGTTTGCTGGGAAATGCAGAGCATGGATTGCCAAAATATATGGTGAATGATTTGCCTTTTACTGATGAGTGCACCAAGAAATACACTGCCATATGGCTTCTCCTCTGCACAAAGTGTGATCCAATAGCTGCTTATTTCTGAAGGATGATACTGTGCCCAGGGCTTATTTCTTAGCACTGTTCTACCTGAGAGAATATGTACTCCTTACATAAGCCTTGATCTGCTCTGCAACCTCTTCCAACCAGGCAGCACTGCAGAAGAGGTCAGGATCCATCTTTTAAAGGCTTTCAGAAGAAATCCATTGAAGACTTCAGAAGAACAACACACAAGATTTATGTAGGATATATTCACTTTTGAAGTTTATTAACTTCTTTATTAATCTTCGCTTCTGAAGTTCTTCCTTGAGCTATATATACACGTGTTTATGTGGAGATATATACACAGAGTAAAGAATATTTATTCTGCTTTTTCACTCTCCCAAAATGTTGTACTGTGTGGAAGGGAATGAATGCCTGGGGATTTCTAGGCTTTAGTTTCTGGTAAAGCCAGTCTGATAAACAGCCTCCAAGCTTGATCAATAATGAGAATACATTCCTATGGCTATAATTTCATCTTACCCTATAGTCTATCAGAAAGGCAATGAGGAAAGAAAGGTAATTTTCAAGAACTTCATTTTATTATGCAGAAAAATAATCAAAGTATTATCCTTCTCCCTTAGCGTGCTGGGGTTTAGCACTTAGTAAAGAAAGGTTATATTAACATGTATTTGGGGTATTTAGGTGTTTCTCCATTTTTGTGAGAAATCCAATTTTGACTGATGCATGAGGTACTAGACAGAGACTCCCTTTCCTGTACTCTGGGACATGTTCCATGGGAGAATTCAGCAGAAAACCAATTCCTGCAAATTAAATTATTACATCCTTATCATGTTTTCCAACTCCTTTCATATAGCATAGCAATGTATGTCAGAAGGGGATGTGTACACTGTGGCCTGGTTTTGATACCAGTGAGATTTTGTATTGCGGTCCTGGCTCTTCTGTTTCAAATGGCAGAGGGAAAGCTGCACCACTAAGAAAATGATATAAAATACTGTTTGTGGATATTTAATTTCAGGTTTATGAAGTAGGAAAAAAAACAAACCGAAACAATCCCATGCCAAACCAGCACAATTGATCTGTTACTGCTGGGATCTGTTCTTTTTTTGTTGTTATGTAAACTGTGTAACAGCCTGGCTTTCCAACGGTGGGAAAATCTCCTGAGAAGAAACGTGCCTCTCACTTCCTCTGGGAATGCTCAGTTCCCTGGAGATTCTTCTTGCTTGACATTTTGTTTCTCAAGTCTGGAACCTTTGCTCAGATGAGATAAGTAATTTTTCTTTCTCTGGCTACAAGCAGTATATGTAATTATGTAATTGCAAGGCTTAAGGCTAAATTGGTTTATGACAGTGGACATGCAGGGGGTTGTCCTCCCAGAGCTTTTCAGAGTGAGACTGAGCTGGGCTGCATTACTTCGGCAATATTTTGGTGACAGGTAGTACAGCAAGCTCAGGAAATCCCTGTTCAGTGGTGGGCCATTGCCCATCCCTGCTCTCATGCCTTTTCCCACAGCAAACTTGGGGACCAACATACTTGAATGCAAACTAGTGTGTACTTCTTATGTTTTTGAGCCAGAAAAAAACCCTGTTTATAAAATTAAAACAGATATTTGTTCAATCTTCTGGAAATACAGAAAAGTTAGTGTGAATAAAAGTTGTAAAATATGATGAGGTTGCATCTGGAAAACTTGAAACTTTCCACAAAACACCAGATTCAGATTATGCTCAGATTATGTCAGAACAAGTCACAAATTTTAGCTAACCTGAACCTCTTCTTTGTACCTGATAGTGTTTTCAGATAGGAGCTGCCTACATTCACAGCATTTGCAAGGCACTTTGCAGGCTCACAGGCAGGACAGATCCAATAAATGCACACAAGTGATCCAAACAGTCCACCTAAATTTATTTTCATTGTACAGTGTTTGTATATGGTGTTTCAAACAGCACCAGTGTACCCTGCAGTGTCTGGAGGTCTGTCTCCAAAAGGAGACAATTCTTTCAAAACCGGTACTGAAACATGAGATATTATATTAGGGAACACCAAATTTTGTTTTCTTACTGAATTACTGATGTATTTTTTTTCATTATTAAACGAGGTTCTCTTGTTACATAATCTTCCTCTCCTTTTTTTACCAGAAAACCCATGGAACAAAATGGAAAGGGAAACTAGAACCTTACTGCTTTTTCCTTTTCCATCAGAAGTTGCACTGAAATGTCTAAACAAAGATATTTGTGTTTGTATGGAAGTGTGGAGCTAAAGAACTCCATGGGGCTGGAAGGCACACACCCATGCTGCCTGGGAAGGGCTGCTTCAGGATTAGGAAAACTCCCCTGATAGACAGATTTATGGTCTGGAGATCCCGCCACTTGAATACCTTTGAATGCTCTCCCTGCCTGGACTCCTTAAGGAGATATTTAACTGTAGGATCCTTAAGAATTCTCCTAATTTGAAGGGAGCTTCACACGTGTACAGGGAGTGCTGAACTGTTTAGGATTTCAGAGGTACTCAGGTGTTTTACAGAATCAAAGAATGCTCTGGGTTACAAGGGACTTGAAAGCTCATAAGTTCCATCTCCCTGCCATGGGCAAGAACACTGTCCACTAGACCAGATTGCTGAGATTCCCATCCAGCCTGGCCTTGAACACTTTTTATCTCATTGGGTAGCAGCATCCCCAGTGTTTTAATTTTGTTATATTTATTCATATTAGCAGAGAGTACTCTACAATTCACAATTTATTAGGCACCTAAGTCTTAGCAAGTGATTCACAAAACAACTGGAATCCAGCACTTGCAGATCTGCCCTTCAGAAGCCTGTGATCTGAAATAAACCAAAACCACATTTACTTCACCAGAAAGAATAGTACACCTACTAAGAAATGTATTTAAAAATGTGACCAGCTGACACTCACTTCTGCTTTCCTTAAAAACTGTCCATCCCTTGACTTCTTCAGAGCATTCCCACATTAGCCTGGTTCCCTAGAGCAGCTGACTTATCCTCTCTTGGATGACAAATTCCTTCAAGTCTGCTGCCTCTGATATCCCTGTTTTCCATCTTGCCTGGTCATTGTCTTATTACAATACTTCATGTGTGCTGGAAATGGCTTGTCCTACCATTCCTGCATTTTATTCTTCCTTTTGCCCTTTGTTGAACTGATTCACTGGAGTGGCCCAGCCAAACTGTTTCAGCATTCACTCTGCTCTGCTTACCACAGAAAATCCATGTTGCCAATGCTCAAAGTGTGTGCAAGACCCTCACATGCCATAATCAGTTGCTTAGCAGGAGAAAAAGCAAAAGCCAAGGAATGGAAACAGGAATCTGTTTTGTGTCTGACAGCCCCTTGAGCTGTGCTCTGGCAGCTCCAAGTGAGCCTTCCCTGGGGGGACATCAGGCACATGTGCTTTGGAGAGCAAGAGGATCCAGGGCTGATCCTTGCTGCTGCTGGGAGTTTGCATGGCCACGGTGTGTGACCCAGCTGGGAGCTGGTCCCTGCCTGGCTGAAGGGGCTGAACGTAGCTTCTGTGCTCACTGCTGACTTCCATGACCAAATTCCATGTCCTGCAGGGCATGTGCAGCTCCCATGCAGTATCATCCATGGCTGGAGAACTCCCCAGGGACACAAACGGGCACTGTAAGTGCTACCCTTCGAAAGTTCACATCTCTGAGTGAAACCATTTAGCAAGCTCTCTGTGTCTTTGCTAATGAGCATTTCACCCCTTGAAAGGTATTTTTACCCTCTTCTGTGTGCATGGTGCTGATGGGTCCATATTTGTGGAAATTTTAACAAGCTGAAATGCCACAGCCTCTTGATGATTGCAGGCACCAAATTATTGTGGGCAGGTTTTTCAAAGGGAGGTCTGGAATCTGTTGCTACTAAGAAAACCCCTCCCCTTTTCACAACAGGAACAAACCATCAGCACACTTTGGATGTGTATTTGCACACACATATTTGTACATGCACATTTTCCTCTGGTTTATTTCCTCAGTGTCATATCCCAAATGACATTCCTAAAGTATCCATATGAAATGCCTGGAAATCCTGATGGGGTATGAGTTCCCAGCCTTCCTCCACCACTGCATGCAAATGTAAGTCAAGTTGAAAATTTCCAAGAGGAAAGTGACCATGAGAAACTCACTGAGACACTTGACAGAAATCTAAACCAACACATTGCAAAGAGTTACAAACAAAAACTGATCTCAAAACCAGCACTCCTCCTGTGACATCATGTCACATTAATCACTGCTAGGTTGACCTAATAAGGATGAAAATTCCCACTTCAGAGCATGCTCTTGCAAACAAAAAGATGCATCTTCTGCTGTGTCAGACCTTTCTTAATGTGTGCCAGAAGAGATGGAGCTGGAAGCTTTGCTCAGATGTGAGTGTAGTTAGCTGAGGCCCCGGAGTGGCAGAGAACTTCATCTTAGTGAGGGTCTTGAAGCATGATGGAGTCTCTGAGAATGCAGATTCATTATATATATATGTATGTATGTATATGCATATATAATGGAATCTTTTGGCTGGAAAACCAAAGTAAGAATAACTTGGAGAATCCCTATGTCAAATCTGGCAATGCAAACACTTCTTTATATATATAAATGTGTGTGTACATACATACATACACACATACATACATACATACATACATATATATATATATACACATATATACACACACACACACAAATATATATATATAAGGAGTTATCACCACTTGCTGGCTGAGTGATCTGCAATGGATTGCAAACACTGTGCAAGGTGTGGTTACCTGTCATAGTTTTAAAGCAGTAACTAAAAAAACCTAGAAAACTTACTTGTTTCTTGCTGTGAGATGTGGATTAGAACAAGAGCAAAACAGGCTTAAAACTTAAAAGGAATAAAGAAAGTTTATTAATAAAACTACAAGAATAAGAAAACTAAAATAAAACTTCCAGAAAACCCTTTTTTTCCCCCACTACCCAACCATTCTTTTTGTTTACATGACAACATAGAGACAACAAACTTTGGAACTTTAGTGTTTAAACAGTCCCCAATTCCTGCTAGAATCTTTTTGTCAGTCTCTGTAGAGAAACAAGTCTTCTTCTGCTAATCTATGGAGTTTCTCACAAGAGAACTATTTCTGTTATAGCTTCCTATTTTTCTGATGCCAGCTGCCTGGAAATCTGTCGTCAGATTTTCTCCTCCCATTTCACATCACTCTGAAGTGTGTTATGGACCACGAGTTTAGGGATGTAATTTTTAAGGATGAGTTATTCAAAGGCAAAAGTTCTTTTCATCTGTCTCTGTGAGCTTCCCTGGAAAACAGAAGTTTTCTCTTTGCCTCAAGCAGCCTCAGATCTTCAACTATTACTTCTCCCCTTCTGTTCCAGCACCTCATTGTATCATAATTACTCCACCTTTTGCTCAAAATCCAAACTTTGAACACTCCATTCCTTCCCATATACTCTGTCATGAATTAAAGGAGTTTTTTCAGAACATTATTGTCTATCTCCATAGCTTTAACAGAAAAATATTTCAGCTTAATTAAAGCATCTCCTTATTCTCTACCTTTTCTGAAGCTTAATTATTTTCTTTACTGTCTCTGATAATTTATAAAGTCTCTTTACATGTTGATTACTCTCTTTTTCTTTCTCTGGAAAAAAGGATTAATCTGCAAGTCTCATCTGGGTAATGAAAGGGTTAAAATCTTGCCCAGGCTTTGTAGATGGTTCTGTGATCTCCGCCGGAGCAGCAGCTGGAGCTGTCTGCGATGGAAGATTCTTCACGGCTGCTCTGGAGAGTGTGGTCACTGTCTCAGCCCGCCGCAGGTCAAGAGCTTTTTTTCTTTCTTTACTCAGTCTATGGCAGTCTATGGTGAATTGAGTCACAGCAAAAAAAACCTGCAGCCGAGCCAGGGACTGGCCTGGCCCGGCCTGGGCCTGGGGGAAGCCCTGCAGGCCCCATCTCTCAGCTGAGAGCCGCGGCAGGCCCAGCCCAGCCCCTGCCCAGGCTGCATGGCCTGGGCAGGGGACGGGAAGCCAGCTAAAGCTCTGTTACATTTCACAGCCAGGAAACAAAGAGGCAAAGAAATTCCCATGCTTAGGTCTTAAGGTGGTGTTCACAGGTTGATCTCACTTTTCAATGGTTAAAACTTTTAAATTTGAACAGATTATTGTGCCTTAAGGAAAAGACTCGTGACTGCTAACACCATACTTAATGCTAATGCTAATATAATGCTATAACTTAATGCTAATATAAACTGAAGGATATTCACATCTTTAAAATTAGGCTAAATTTAATATTTTATGGACCACATTCAGTCTTGTATTACATTTTTTCATGTGGAAGTTTACAGTATAGAGGAGCTGACTATAAGGAGAGCTTCAGTCCAGAAATTTTATTACTCTCTTAATTTAACACAAAATATTTAAAGAATGCAGTGAGATTTTTATATATGGAAAAAATAGCACATCCCAAACAATTTAATCTAATCAGCCGAGAATAGTATTTGTTTATAATATGATTTAAAACACCAGCCAAGGCTGAGCAGACAACTTTTATTAGTAGCTAATATCTTTTTGAAAAGCTGTGAGATGAAAAGCTGACCACCCAAGGGGCAAACAGTTGTCACTCAAACTCAGCAGAGTTTCTCTCTGTGTCATAACCCTTCAGTTTTGATTTATGCCCTGCCCTTGACTGAATTTGAAAACCATGACAGTCAGCAGAAGCAGCCCCTTTCTGACAGACTAACCCAGATCACACAGAATGAAAGACCTATCATCAAAAAATACACCCTGAAGGATAACAAGGCTGGGACATGGGAGGATGCAATCAATGTTCATGGCTATTGTGGTTACAAAAGAAAAAAAAATACACTTGAGGAAAGCAGTGCTGTTCCCTGGATGAGGAAGATGCTGAGCCCCAAACCTCATTAGCCCTTTGCAGTCACTCCAGTGCCATTCCTCAGTTTTATGGTCTTTGTAGTAGACCTCAGACCATAAAACCAAGAAATATCATTTCACTTTTGCCCACAGAGAAGCTGGCTTTCTCATCCTTGCTACTAAGCCAAAATTTAACAACAGCAAGAATCCAAGTAAAATCCTGGAACAATGAGATACCCTAATTTTTACAAATTGTCCCCAGGGACATTTGTCAATGCTGTTTGAAGAATCCATAAATAGCACTGAAATGAATTTGTCAAAAAAAATCAACCATTTGGGGATGCCTAACTCTGGTGGGGTTTCTGTTTGTTTGTTTCATCTGTGGGAGATTAATTTAAGACTCAGAGGAAAGCTTTCTCTTGACCAAAATTCATTAAACTCTCCCCATCCATAAATTTGGAGTGCAGCAGGGACCATTAGATCATCCCATCTGACATACTGAGAAAATACAGGTCATGACATCATGCACAGCTACTCCTGCACTGAGACCAGAAAAGTGTGTATACATTAACAAGTATCCTCCAGAAAATTACAGCACATTTGTGGTGGGAGTGATGTCTTCAGAGGGATCAACTCTTCCTTAGGCTACAAAAAAAAGGGTCTTAAAACTTTTGTTAAAGGTGAAGAGAGAATCCATCACGTTTTTGTTTGCCTTTTTGAATTTTTAACAACCTAGTTAAAAGTTAAAATAATTGGTAGCAATAACTAAAGTATGAACTATATTTTCCTTGAATGCATGTTTTTTGTCTTCCTTACATTGAGGTGTGTCTTGATGGTCCTAGAATATTCCTTTCACTGCTAGCCAATAACTTGTCAGTGTTCTGAGAGTCCTCATCCAGAAACCCCCTGAATATATATTATTTTTAAGTATTTCTTTTAATCCAAGCCCTTGGTGATGTGTCCTGTGAGTGCCTCAATCCCAATGGCTGTTTCTCTTGGACAGCACTGATCTCGTCTCTGCAGGCTAAATTTCTCTTCAGCATCCAATAAAGTAATATGGGAACGTATTTTATCTTTACTGTCCAGTTATCACATGAGAAATCTTTTTTTTTTTTTTAAGTTCAAAGAATTCTTAAGGGAAAATAGGAAACGCAATTCAGGGAGATTGGGCTGAGAAGAATTAATAATATGCTAAAGGTATTAGAAATTCCTGCCTATCATCTTAGATTAGTCTAGGATGTCATGTTAACACAAATATAGGGAAAAATATTTCAACAGGACCATGTGGGGGAGAAAAAGTTAACTCTCACCTGGCTATTCAAGCAACCCCCACCAGTGTTTTGAAAACACCAGGCCCAGCAGAGATTATATTTTATGAAAATAATGAGAGCTTTGTTCCTTTCATCATATAATATCTAATTTTTTTTCTCCTGTCAAAGCTCCTTTCTGGTCCTGGACTAACTACTTTTGCAGCTTGCAGCAAAAAACATTTGCTAATAATAACCACTGGAGTGCTTGGAAACTGGATTCACAAAATGTCCTCTGTCTCCAGTTCGTGAAGAAAAAAAAAAGATGTGGAGAATTAACCATCTTTTTTATTTCAATCAGAAAAAATAGTGTGTCCATGCTGCTTTCCAGATTGCAAAGTAAAGGCATGATTCCTGGTCTGAACTTTATAAAGTGTAGATAAAGGCTCAGGCTTTTACGAGATTCATTTAAAATGGCTGTGAGGCAAATCCTCTGAAATGACCCTTTGGCCTGGAGTGACACATGGCTTTAGGGCAAAGGCCTATGGCACACATGAGGTAATAGCTAAATCTGAGTATTCCTCTGCCTCCCACTTTACAATGTCCTGAGTACCCCAGAAAGCCCAGAAGGAAAGGTAAGCCTTCTGTGGAAAGGGCCAAGAAGTTGTATAGACCAGGGTAGATTGCTGTAGGACAATGTGCTCATGAAGAAATGCTCAAGGGTCAGAACTGTTTAACAAGGCCAGAGTGATGCCAGGGATAGCAGAGAGGTTCAAAAAGTGTGGCTTGCAGCAGGGCCTTTCCAGTGGTGAGCTCCTGCCTCTGTCCTTGGCTCACACCAGATATTGCAAAAGAGTGCAAGAAGACCTGAAGGTGACAGCCACAGAATCAGCTGCCAACAGGGAAAGTTTCCTCCAAATCCTGTTCCTCAGATGTTGGCTTCAACCCTGGAGCATTAATATTTATATCCCCTGTAAGCACTGTCTGTATTTGTTTGCTCTGTGTCCCTACCACAGTAACTGAATCTTCTGGGTGTCCCAAACGAGGACAAAGGCTCTCACTGACATTTTTTCAGCTTAAAACAGAGAAGCTCCTTAAGTGAAATCTAGAAAGAAAAAAATAAAGTACAATCCCAGACATTATGCCCATCCTGGAATAACTTTATAATTATTTTTCTAAGCTTAGAAAACAGTTTTGCTCTTCTGGTAGGCTGCACAAAGAGACCAAGCATATTAAATACACAGAATAAGTGATGTCAAGTAATGCAGTTCTACTTACACCATGTTGAAGAGGGATGGGAATGGTAGGGACACAAATAAGTGTGAAGGGATGATGTTAATATGTGAAAAACGAGGTTCACATAATTTTTATAGAATTTAAAAGTTTAATAAAAAAGACAATTAGGAGAAAAAAATAAAGAATACAGATATGGCCGGGTGTCTCTGCATTCAGCCGAGAGAGCACACCTTCCTAACAAATGATTGTCCCTTAAAAACAGAATCCTACTACATATCCATAAATTCTCATACATATTCATACATTCTTCTTAGGATCTTTGGTGTTCTTCTGTTCAGTTTTTTCTTTTCCCCTTCCCAATAGATCAATCTTCTTGGCGCCATTGAGATTTACATTCCCTGATACCAGAAATGCAATAAATTCCTCCCCCCAGAGTTCTGGTCACTGCTGTCTTCATCTGGATAAGATAGTTTACAAAAGAAAAAAAAAGGGTCTCCAGCTATCTTTTTCAGTCTTTGGGTTATACAGACAAAAGTAGTTTTTGTTTTAATGCTGTCATAGCTTAACACATATGTATTATACCACTATTTCTAAGTTTCATCAATAACAGAAATAAAGAAAACTACATTAATACAACAAAAATTTCCATTCTTATACACATAACATTCATTTTAATATTTGTGAAAAGCCAACAATATATGTATCTATAACAAATACCTTACTGAATCAAATTTACTAAAATATTATCAATGAGATGGACAGTTAACTGCTAACATGAACTGTAAGCACAGGTACAGAGCAGAAATCTCATCATTCTTAATTTGTCAGTCTGTGTTACAAACAGAAGGCTTCAAAATTAAAATAAAGCCCCTTTCTGATGAAGTTGCCAGGGAGAATAATTAAACATATTGAGCTGTGGTGCTGCCAGCTGATCCCCTCTCAGTGGGCAAAGCTGCGTCTGAAAAGATATGCAATGATATAGCAAAGCTGGATCTGAAATCTGTCCTTTCAGTGAGGAAAGCAGCTCCCAGGCCCAAGACCTCTCCCATGCTGTCCACCACTAGCTGCCTCTGTCCCTGACCTCCTTCAGGACTGCAAAACTTATTCAAGAAAAAGGCTTTGCAATGAAGGATTTTCTGCATAGCACAGGAGCACCACACATATGAACATGACATTCATGGCACATAGTTCTGTCTTGTTTATCTGTTCAGCATCCTGGCATATGACTGAGGTGTCTTAGTGTTACCTCAACATACCAATGTCCCTGCACTGTTCCAAGAAACAGTGGATTAGATGTGAAGCAGAGAGGGCCATGAAGATGAAATAAAATTTGGAAGGAGAAAATGAGAAAATTGTTCTGGGCAAAAAACAAAAGCTTGTTTGAAATACTTAGAGAATAATGAGGTAATATAGGTAATGTAAAATTATTATTCAACAGCACCAAGGAAAAGGCTGGGATACAGGAAGGACCAAGAGTATAGATGACTGAAGAATACCAAGAGACATGAAGGAAAGGAATAGGGAAAAATCAGAGATGGAAAAAATCATTATTTGTTGGAGGTTAGGGTTTTTCCTTTTGTTTCTTTCTCTCATAGAGTTTTGTGGCTAAGAGACTGTAACGACCAGTAAGAGAGGCAAAAAAGGTGAGGGAAGCATGCAGCTGGCTACTCTTACCTGGGAGGTTTTCTTTTTGGAAGGGCAAAGATACCATGAGATTTGGGCGGGGTGGTGAAGGGCTCTGGGCTCCACTCGCTCTTGGCATCGAAGGAAGCACAGCTGGTCTGCAGTCGCTGCCCAGAGGACTCGCTGCCACGATGGAGTTTTTGTCCTTCCACTGAATTTCATACTGTGGGTGAGCCTTTGCTTACAAGAGCATCTGTTGGACTGGGGCCTTATTAACACCCAATCTGACTGGAAGGGACCCTCACCAACTGTTTGGATGCCTCAAGGAAAACCCAAGACCCAAAACCCCTTCCTGGAGGGCACGTCTCCCTGACTGCCTGCAGCAGCTGCTACAGGAAAAGCCCAGCTGCCACTTTTTCTACTACACTCTAACCCAGTAACCCCTGCCTGCAGGGACACCCCACAGCTCTTGCTACAGCTGTGGAGTTGCTGCTGTGGTGTGTACTCATGCCTGCTGTCCCTGCTGCGGCCCATTTTCACCACCCAGCGCCGCCCACCATCACTGCATGAAGGCGATGCAGCTGAGCCCTGCGCCACAGCGCCAACTGCAGGCTCGGGGGAATCATCGCACCTGCTCAGCCAGGAACCAGCAGCGCCCCTGGCCTGGAACTGCACTGAGGGGAAGGCGCTGGTGGCAGAGAGAAGGCTGGCACTGGGTTCAAGGTTTGGTTTGTGCTGCTGCCTTGTTGTTTGTTTGTTTGCCTTGTTATACATACTAGTAAAGAACTGTTATTCCTTTTCCCATATCTTTGCCTGAAAGCCCTTTAATTTCAAAGCTGTAAAAAATCTGAGGGAAGGGAGTCATATTTTTTCATTCCAAGGGAGGTTCCTGCCTTCCTTGGCAGACACCTGTCTATCAAACCAATACATTATTGTAACTTTTCTAATTATTATTTTTTTTAGAACCTGTTTCTGCATAGTATCTGACTTAACCATGTATCCAACAAATAGCCGCAGAGAAATTCACAGTTGTGGAAATGGAGAAGAGACAAATTGTATCTGCTTCACTCTGACTCTTCTTGGAAGCTGGAGCTGATTATTGTTTGGACACACAACAGACAGATCAATTTCTGCAGATGTTTGACATCCACCCTTCCAGAACATTTATGGGCAGGCCAGAGGATGAATGCTTTCAGCAGAAACTTCAGTTTCCTCTGCTGCTTCAGATGAAGTTAGAATTTTTGTTCTGGAAAGCACCTGTTCCAAATGCAGGCAGTCCACACCTCACAGCAATGCTCCTCCATGCCACTATCCAACACCTTGTGATGCCTGAAACCATCGATCCAACAACTGCTGATGAGCTACTTCCAAAGAGAATGAGAATCCAGCATTGCTTTTGACTGTTTTGCTTTACAGGAGAAAGCAAGCATTTAAATGTTTGAGTGGCTTGGAGGGTGTCCTGGGGTGACTTTATGATACTGGTAATCCCAATCTCCTGCTTTATATATATATATTAAGTTCTGCACCTTTAAGCTTAGCTTTGGGGCTAGGGAAGTTGAAACTGCTGGAGGCTGATGGGAGTTTTTCTCTTGACCAATAACTAGCCATTTCTGAGAACTGGCAGTGATTTTGACCATTGAAAAGTGAGATCGACCTGTGAACACCTACTTTAAGATGTAAGTCCAGGAATTTCTGATTCTCTTTGGTTTCTGGTTTGGTTTGGTAACAGGCTCTGGCTCAGCCTCCTTCCCCACCGCCCGCAGGCCGGACAAAGCCACAGAGGGCGGGGGGGAAGAAATGGAGCCATCCGGTTCCTGACTCAGTTTGCAGTTTTTGCCGCTGAACTGAAACCTGACCCCATGTACATCTGCAGCTTGAGCAAGACTTCAACTCGTTTACTACCTGGATGAGACTTGCAGATTAATCCTTTTTTTTCCCAGAGAGAGAGGAAGAGAGAGAGGGAGCGATCAACATATAAGGAGACACCATAAACCCATCAAAGACAGTGAAGAAAAGAATTAAATTTAGAGGGGCAAGAGAAATAAGGAGATGCTTTAATAAACTGAAATATTTTTCTGTTAAAGCTATGGAGATGGACAGTAGTGTTCTGAAAAAAACTCCTTTAATTCATGACAGAGTATATTGGGAGGAATGGAATGTTTTAAAGTGTGGTTTTTGAGCAAATGGTAAAGTGGTTGTGATACTGTGAGATGCTGGAACAGAGGGGGAGAAGTAATAGTTGAAGATTTGTGGCCTTTAAGAGGCAAAGAGAAAACTTTTGTTTCCAGAGGGGCTCACAAAAACAGACGAAGAGAACTTTTGCCTTTGAATAACTCATCTTTAAAAATGGCATCCCTAGACTCATTTGACCCATAACACACCTCAGAGTGATGTGAAATGGGAGGAGTGAACTGATGGCAGAATTTCCACCCAGTTGGCATCAGAGAAATAGAAAGCTATAAAGGAAATAGTTTTCTTGAAAAAAACTCCATAGATTTGCAGAAGAAGACTTCTTTATCTCTACAAAGACTGATGAAAGGATTATAGCAAGAATTGAGACTGTTTTAACCACCAAAGTTTTTTTGTCTCTATGTTGTCATGTGAACAAGGGAATGGTTGGGTAGTGGGAGAGAAAGGGGTTATTCTGGAAGTTTTATTCTAGTTTCTTATTCTTGTAGTTTTTGTTAATAAACTTTCTTTGTTCCTTTTAAGTTTTAAGCCTGTTTTGCTCTTGTTCTCATCCATATCTCACAGCAAGAAATAAGTAAGTTTTCTAGTGATGTTTTAGTTACTGCTTTAAAACCACAACACTTATTTGGTGTGTTGGCTGGGAAATGAAATTGGCAAATCTGAACCACTACAGAGGGTCAGAACAAGGATAGTACTTCTCTCGAGCTAAAGACATAAGACAATTTCTGCAAGAAATCTGAAGAGAAACTTGTCCATAATTATACTTATTCACATAGGAAAGAAACCATATATCAATTTAGACTACCAAATGACAGAATTAGTTGTCTTACTTTTCCGTAGTCCTGTAGAAAAACTTGTGAAGACATTTTTGGGAAGGCTTCAGGCCAAATGCCCATTTTAATTTGAAGAGGAAAGCTTCTTCCTACCAATTCTCAATGCCAGATTACATAAAAACGCAGGTGAGGCACTGCTAAAAAATGGGAATTCAGCAGCAGCACCCAAGTCCCCCTGAAGAGCATTCAGACAGTTTTGAAAATACTGTCTGTAATATTATCGACAGGCTTCCCTCTCATTCCCAGTCATGTGTTCCCACTGGCAAAAAAATAACCTTCTGTATGAAGCAGACTTAATACTATGAAAAGTAAGTGAAGCAAGTACATGTGTTTCCTTCCATGTATGAATCTATCAGAGAAAGCAAAACAGGATTTGGTCTTCCATCATGAAGAGAATGTTAAAGAGGCATCTGCTTTTTCCAGTTTGAATAATTTCAGTGAAACAGACACCCAGGTGGCAGCCAGGAGGACTGGGATTTCTCAGCTTGGGCTACAGCTAATATAAGATGTGTTTCATCCTGAAGCCAAGTATCTCACACTGAGAAGAGCAGCACTCCATCATTTTGCTGGTTTTCCTGCCTGGAGTGACACCAGCTTTCCTGTGGGATGAACAGGTCACTCCACCTGACCTGAATTTGCACTCAAAAGGCCTTTGCCACAAACCAACAAAAAAGAAAAAGCCTGGGAAACTGAAGGTGAAATGGTGGCTCTTCTCCAGTGAAATCCTTGAGGAATTTAGTTACTCCCTTTAAGAGAACAAGGAATTCACACAAAAAGATCAATATCCAAATGTCATGCACAAAATCTGTGGGAGCTGTTTAATACAGAAGTTTTATGAAGCAGTCACATAGGAAAGCCCCACATTTTGTGACAGCGAGCAGAAGAAAGAGACCCTTGAAAGGAAAAATATGATTAAAAAAAATCAGCATGCCATTAAAACAAGCAAAAATACACATTATATTACATGAGTGAAGTGTGTTTTATTTAGTGTAGGTGTCATTTTTTATTAATTCATATCCTAAGTGCTAAGGTGTTTTCTAAAGCCATTAGGTGGTGCTTTCAGTAAGTAATAGAATAAATAGTTCTTGCATGGTTCCCTTTTGCATTGTGTTCTCGGTTTCTGAAGTAAAAGGAAGTTGAAGCAAAATACCACAGATGCCTCCTCCTTCTGAAGCCCAGTGCCCTGGTACAAAGTTGTGCATCACGTTTCTGAGGCACTCTGGCTCCCCTCCGGCGTGATAAACTGCACTTTGGGCACAATGAGTGAGGAGTTGGTTCTCCGCATGGAGTTGCTCCTCCGAATGGAGTTGTTTCTCCTCATGGAGTTGCGCTTCCTCAGGGAGTTTTGGTGGGACAGCTCGCTCTTCTGCAGGGTCTGGATGAGGATGGAGGGCTTCTCATCAAGCTCCCGGGCACTGCAGCGCGGCGCAGCCACTTTGACAGTGTTGCCAAACTTGGAGTAGTCAACAGAGTACACACCTTCCTCCTCAGTGACGATGGGCACGAAGCGGTGACCCCACAGGATCTCCTCTGCCACGTAGGAGGTTCTCGCCTGTGTCGTGATACCGGTGGTTTCTACGACCCCTTCCAGTATCACAATGAGCTCCAGGTCCTGGAGTGCCAGGTCAGAAGCAGAGATATCATAAAGAGGACTCTGCTTGTCTATGACATGACAAATGATCAAGGGAGCCACCAGGAAAATGTTGTTGCTTTCAATGGGGTTATCCACGGGGATATCCACTTGGTGAATGGGTATGACTTCTCCTTCAGGGGTCGTGGTCTTTCTCACGACCTGGATTCTCACTGAGGCGCTGATGATCATACTCTTCCTCAGGTCCCCCACCCGGAACATGAAGCAGAGCTTGCTGTTGCGGACGGCAATGACTGCCTGCCGGCTGAAGATCAGTGTCTCGGCCCGCCGGTGAGCTTGTGCTGTCTTCATGAATATGCAGCCCAGCATGACAGCATTGATGATCAGCCCCACAATATTCTGCAGGATCAGGACCGTAATAGCTAGGGGACATTCCTCAGTCATCATCCTGCCCCCAAAGCCAATGGTCACCTGGACTTCAATGGAGAAGAGGAAAGCGGAGGTGAAAGACCTGTAGGGGAAGATTGCACCCAGTTAACTCTCACGACACAGAGCACATACTGATAAGCTGTTAACATGTGCTTCCAGAAACAAGCTTAAGGACCTGTTTGTATGGCTCTAGTACACACAGACCTTTTGTTAACACCAGCCAAAGCATTGCATGCTTGATGGCTCAGATTTGTGTGGTTGGTGTAGTTTCTACTGGTGGCAGGGAAGACCTCAGAGCCTGAGCTCCTCAAAGACCATCTGGGTGACCCTGAGCAGCTCAGGGAATCTCTGTTCAGGAGCACAGGCTTCCTACTGGCTTAGTGAACAGCTCTGGAACAACTGGGCTTTCCACCTTCTCCATCCGATGAAGCCCTTGGTGGAGAGAGGTGGTTTTGGCAAGCATGGGCAATCAGCTGGCACACTGAGATCCTTCCACCAGCCTGTGCAAGGAAGGGAAACGGAAAACTTCAGTACTTCACTCATGCTACCTGAATTATAACCCAGTATTTCCTGGTGGGGGAAAAGGGGCTTTCCCAGATTTGTGACACTTCCCAAACCCTTGCTCACCTTGTGGCTGAGCAGGATGAGCTTGCAGAGAGAGGTCAGTGGCACATCCTGGCAGTAGGACAGTGCTGTGACCCAGGGTTTGGGTTCAGCTCACTGCCAGGGCAAGACCAGCTGGAAAATTTCAACACCAAAGTTGGATGTAGAAGTGTGGGTTAAGTTAAATACCCTAAAATTCTATGGTACTGGACAGAAAATGCTGCCCACAAACTTCCCAAGATACATTATTTATAGCAGCCACAAAGTCATATCCCCTGTATATATCAAGGTCCTTAACTTCTTTTTATATTTATTTATTCTTTTATTCCTTCCAGATACATCCTTCCAGTGCAATTCAATAAATCTGAAGCATCAGAATGCTTAACAGGGCTAGACAGTGGAAAATATATCCTGCCCATGAAGATGGTCTAAATAATTTGTTGAGATTACTTTGCTTTTCAATTAATCTGCTTTTAAACATTTTTTTTTTTTTTCTAGACATATTTTCACTGGGATATCAAGGACACATGTGAATAGCATTATCAATATCAAGGATAATTTTCTGTGCAATGAGAAAGTCCATCTTTCAGAAAACCAACCAGTCTCTGCACAGGTATCTTTGAAATAAATTTATTTTTTTGCCTTTTCTATTTTTCTTAAGCATTAACAAATTCCTTTGTATTGAGGGGGTTTATTTTGTATTTCACTCTGAAGAAACCAGGGACAAAGGAGTGTCATGGAGTTACTTTACCTTTAAGAAAGTTTAAGTTGTTGGGAACTGCCTGGAGTCTTTTCTCCTGACCAATTATCGGTCATTGCTGAGAACTGACAGCAGTTTAGGCCATTGAAAAGTGGGATCAACTTGTGAACCCTACCTTAAAGTGTAAAACCAGAGCTCTCTTGGTTCTCTTTGTTTCCTGGCTGGGAAGGGCGGCAGAGCTCCAGGCCTCCCGTTCCCTGCCCAGGCCATGAGGCCGGGCGGGGACTGGGCTGGGCCCAGCGTCTCCCGGCCGGGAGATGCGGGCCCTGAGGAAAAAGTTTTCTCCGGGCTCCGGCCGGGCCGGGCCGAGCCGATCTCTGGCTCGGCTGCAGGTTTTTTGCTGTAACTAAATTCAGAAAAGAAACTGCTGAGTGAAGAAGGAGAGAGGCTCTGGACCTGCAGCGGGCTGGGCGCGGCGACTACACTCTCCAGAGCAGCCATGAGGAACTTTCCATCGCAGACGGCTCCAGCTCCTGCACCGGCTGAGGCCACAGAACTACCTACTACAGCCTGGGCAAGATTTTAACTCTTTCATTTCCCAGATGAGACATGCGGATTAATCTTTTTATCCAGAGAGAGAAAAAGAGAGTGATCAACATGAAAAGAGACTTTATAAACTACCAGTGACAGGAAAGAAAAGAAGCTTCAGAAAAGGCAGAGAATTAAGAAGATGCTTTAATTAAGCTGAAATATCTTTCTGTTAAAACTATGGAAATGGACAATAAGGTCTTGAAAACACTCCTTTAATTCATGACAGTAAATAGGGAGGAATAGAGTGTTCAAAGTGTAAATTTTGAGTAAAAAGGTAGAGTAATTATGGTACAGTGAAGTGCTGGAAGATTTGAAGCCTTGAGAGGCAATGAGAAAACTGTTTTCTAGTGAAGCTCACAGAAACAGATGAAGAAGACTTTTTGCCTTTGAATAACTTATCCTTAAAAATCCCATCCCTAGACCCATGGCCCATACACACTTGAGAGTGATGTGAAAATGGGAGGAGTGGGCTCTAATAACAGCAGCTCTGGGCAGCTAACATTAGAGCAATGGAAAACTATAACAAAAATAGTTTTTCTTGTGAGAAACTCCATAAATTAACAGGAAGAAACTTCTGTTTCTCTATAAAGACTGGTGAAAAGACTGTAGCAAGAATTGGGACTGTTTTAACCATCAAAGTTCCAAAGTTTTTGTCTCTTTTGTCATGTGAACAAGGGAATAGTGGGTAGACAAGGGATGAAAAGGTTTTTCTGGAAGTTTATTCTGGTGTTCTTATTGTAGTTTGTCAATAAACTTTTCTTTTTTTTTTCCTTTTAAGTTTTATGCCTGTTTTGCTCTTGTTCTAATCCATATCTCACAGCAAGAAATAAGTAATTTTCTTAGTTATTGGTTTAAAACCACGACAAGGAGTTAATTAATAGAATCCATTTAATGACTTCTTATAATCATTACAAGCAGAATGAAGCTTCTGGATTCAATTTCAGTCAGCTTAATTCAGCTTAAAACTCTGTCCAGTAAGTAGTCTGACTTCCCTTAGCAGTACCCATTCTGTTTTTTTTTTTAATTTGTTTGTGGTTTTTGTTTGTTTGTTTTTTTAAAAAAAACAAAAAAAATCAATAACAACAACAAAACAAACAAAAAAACTCATAAAACCAATCCACCTTTTTAACAGTGGAAGTGAAAGAATAAGTTTGGAAAGCATTTTAACTGTGTGAAATGGGTGAAAATGCAAATCACACAGTTCCCAGGTTCTTCCCCCAGAGCTGTGTAGCAGCTTTCATATTTGGATGTTTGCTTTCTGTTGCAAAGAGATATGAGGCTTAGAAATTTCTGCAGTACTTTGTAAAATGAAAGGACTGTGCAAGCTCCAGGCACTTGCTAAAATTTCCAAAGCCAGGTTTTCCTGTAAATATGTAATGGCATCTACCCAAGAAAGCTCTTCTGAAATATCTGTGGGCCTAAACCTCAGGGGAGTAGGTTAAAAATTATTTATCATGATTTTGGCATTGCAATATTAAAGATATTTTACACCCAAAAACTTGCCATTCTTAAAGATGTCAACAATCACATTGTTACTTCATGATTTTGACTAAAGTGGTAGCCAGATTTCCCGAGGAAAGGAAAAGATTTCCCATGGCTTGGACATGGGCACTGGAGCAGCTATGGGGAGACTCCACGTGGACACCCCACGAGGGTAGGGGGTGTGTTCTTTGGCATGAGCTAAACCTGAAATTATGTTGATTCATTCATTGTGCGTCCTAGCAGACATCCTGGAAGAGCCACAGGCAGCTATGGGGAGGGAACAGGGGCAGAGTCCTGGCTGTGGATGTGCCTGGCCCCAGTGGCATGAAGCCGTTGGCCTCCAGCTCAGGATCTGTGGGATGATACAGCAGCCACACCGAATGAGCCACCAGCCACATGCAGGGATGTCGCCTCAGCTGACCCTGGTGAGCTGCAGGGTTATAGCTGTTCACTAATTCCAGCTGGACAGATCCCACAAATCCAGGAAATGCTGGGGGTAACACTCCTGTGGGTGCAAGCTGGGTCATGACATCTCATTTCAGATGAAACTGCTTATGGCCAGACATTGGAAAAGAAATAAGACAGCAGGCTCTGCTCCAATTCTCCTCAACCTAGTGAAGGGTAGCTTGGAAAAATTCCCTCTTCTTTTACCTTGGAAAATCCCATTTAGCAAAAAAAAGTGTCAAAACAAAGGGAGAATTAAATCTTTACTACTTTGTGAGCCAGATACAAAGTCCCTTCAGACTTGGTGGGGTACCTCAAAATTTTGTGGGAGAAAAGTAAAAAGGGAAGTGAATTCACTGATGTCTCAGAGCACCCCACAACCCCCAGACCCTCACAGCACTGCAATGTGTAAAGGCAGATGATCTGGGCAGCCTGGTGGTACAGAACCAGGACTTTTCTACCTAAAAACCTAGTGCTAAAAAAGCAGATTTAATTGGTGAGATCCTGAAGTGATCTTATGGCTTATCCCACCTGCAATTCACAGTCTTCTTTTCCATGTATATGTCAGCTTATCAGTGCCCTGACAATTGTGGCTTTGGGTACAGAGAGTAAAATACTTCAACAGGTGGCATTTAATCCAGTCATCCCTTAAGCTTTCACTGTCTGACACAAATGCACAGTGTGGAAAGTGTTCCTCTGCCCAACTGCTGGCCTATGGCTTCGCTAAGGCATTTTGAAATCCTGCATATTTAACACTCATGAAAGTCATCTTGAAACACACTTAGTTTTGTCCTAAGTGACACAATTCCTGGCACCTCTGGCTGGTGCCCTGCCTGACACCCAGGGCTGGTTCCCTGCCTCTCAGGCACTGCTCTAGAGGGAGCACCTCTGGCCAACATGGCGCTGGGAATACTCCCGCTGCTGTAGACAACGTTACAATACATATAACACATACCCACTCTTGCAGCAGGCTCTTATCTCGACAGGCAATCGAGTTACCCACAGAGTGTGGAGACACATGAAAAGCAGCAGGTCTCCCTCTCTTTCAGATCCTGTAAGGAATCAAAGACATCTACAGTACAGTATTTTCCAAGCCCGGGAGGCTTGCTGAGTTTACGCAGTCTAGAGGAAAACACTGCACTTTTCAACTGTCTCAACGAAACCCAACGGTTCATGTACACTAAAAGCTGCACTTCAGACAACACCAGGACAGCCCCCACTTCCTTCATCCCACCAAAGTCAACTTTACCTAACACATGTCACACACGGCGTCCACTTCGTGCTGTTTGAAGGGTTTTCTGTGCTCGGGTCCATGTCGCCATGGGCAAAGGCCACCAGCCACCACATCATGGCAAAGAGCAGCCAGCTGCACAGGAAGGACATGGTAAAGATGACCAGTGTGTGACGCCACTTCAGGTCCACCAGGGTGGTGAAGATGTCTTGCAGGAATCGCCCCTGCTCACGGATGTTCTTGTGAGCCAGGTTGCAGGCGCCATTCTTGGCGATGAAGCGGGCTTTGCGTGGGCGGTCACGGATGCGCGGCTTGCGCAGGTTCTCAGCAGCGATACGTGCCAGCACATACTCTTCAGGGATGATACTCTTGCGAGCCAACATCTTCCTGCCACCATAGTCCACTTAGGGAGATGTGAAATGGGAGGTGGTCTCTCTAGCAAGTCTCTGCAGGGTTTGCTTTACCCTGCAAAACAGAGAAAACCTGGTCAGACTTGTCACCTGTGCAAGAAGACCCGATTAGGTACCACCTGCCAAACCCCACTACATTAAATGCTGGTTCTACAGTGTCCTCCCTCTCTCAGACCATCGTTTTTATATGAATAGCTGGTATCAGCTCGTAGCAGAAATGAAAGATGCTACTGGGAGACTCCTTGCAGGAAGGAAGGCTAACACAGCAGTCTCACAAAGTCGATGTAAAGCACCGTGACAGACAGCAGCTCGGTTCCTCAGGCTGCTTCTCCGGGAGACACCAGTGCTCAGATGGGGACCGCAACACGAAGCACTAAGTTTTTCGTATCCCTCAGGACCTGGAGAATCAGACGTCTATGGTTTGAGTCGAAGTTAATCTGCGGAGACAGGGCAGAGACTCCCTCCTTACGGCTGCAGCCCCGCAGAGCATCTAGCCCGCCGGCTGCCCCGTCCTCTGAGAGCATCACAAGAAGGAGTTGAGCTGGAGCCGCGGCAGGCAGGGAACGGGACTCCTCGGAGTAGTCGGTCGCATTTTCCCTCGCAGCTCTCCGTCCCTTCCGGGATCAGGCGGGAAAACCCTCCCTTTATTCCCAAACTTTGTCCCCAAACGGGTAACAGAACAAACCTACGGAAAGCCAGGCTCCCCAGCGGCTGACCTGTCCCGACAGGGGAGGGCAGGGCTGCCCCACCCCCCGGCGCCTCGCAGGGTCCCCCCAGCCCCCGGCACCGCCGCCACTCACTACGGAACGGGGCGGGACGCGGCCGGGCCCGGCGGAGCGGGGCGGGAGGAGCGGGGCAGCAGCTCCGGGGGATGCGCGAGGGGATGGGGCGGGGCTCGGGCTCGGGATGCGGGGGTCGGGCACGGGATGCGGGGTCGAGCTCGAAGTGCGGGGCCGGGAGTGGCGGTCGGGATGCGGAGCAGGGGCGCACATGCTCCCTGCGCTCCGCGGTGTCTGCAGACGATGGGTTGTGAGGGGGTTTTAGACAGGTTCCAGCCCATGTAACAGCGGAGCAAGATGCTAACACTGCTGGTCTGTGCCATTTCGCGAGTTACACAAAGCTGCGCCCCTGCCTGCTTCCCCTGGCAAGCCAAGAGTTGTGCCTTCCTAACTTAATCTTCCTTCGAATCTGTCAGAGACAGAGGAAACGAGGCATATGCTAAGTGTTTGGGGAACCGAAGCCAGAATCTCATGACCTTTGCAGCTTTGAACAAACTTAATTACCTGTCTCTACCAAAAAGGAAGGAAGGACATTTCACAGGTCGCAAGCTCTTGCTGAGCAGCATCAGGCCCGTTGTAATGGTCGGCTGGGAAATGGGCACTGGCAGATGGGGATTTGTATCTGGGATGGGTGTAGGAGGATTTATGTACAATGACAACCTCTCCCCCACCTTCCTACTGAAATCCCTGAAGTTGTTTCTCATTCCCAATGGTTGAGGTTAACAATTTTGGCCCTTGTGTTTAATGGAAACTTGCATTCTTAGAAATTGCAGCTTTTTTGGGGTTTTTTTTGTTTTGTTTTTTTTTTGTCCCGATGTCTTAAGGTTTGTAATGGGAAGAAAAAACAGTACATCAATGTTATGAAAATATCTAAATTTAGATTTTAATGAAGCAAAGTGCAGAGGTTGTGTCAGATTAAGTCCCTAATACCTGTGTGTGTGTGTGTGTGTCTGTGTCTGTGTATGTGGTGGGGAGGTTCTAAAATTTTCTGTGTATCACTCAAGTAAATCACCTGTAGGGTATAAAATTTCTACAGAATAAAATACCTCGCTTCTCTGTAAACTAGGGAAAAGCTTGACAGGCCTACTGCAATCAGGAAGGTTTTAAGCATATTCAGGCTTGGAAAAACTGAGAAGGCACTTTTGACAGGCAGTGTGATCAGCTTGAAGATATCCACCCTGCTGAACACATGCACGTGGTTAACTTTAAATAGATGAGAAGTTCCTGGAAAATTTTCCAGCACTGGCTTTTGCTAATACCACATACCCAGTAGCGAGAGGAGAGACAGACACAAAGCCCCAGTCATATTATGCAATTAGCTTAATATTTATGCATGAAATTAACTTCAGGCAGATGGAAAACTGAAAATCAGGATCTAAGCCAAATACCTTTAGATTCTAACCAGACTCTGAGTACAAACACATAAAGTCACTTGGGTGGGTATCTGCAGGGTCAGCGTTGTTGGTGTGTGGTATTTCATGGGCCACATGAGATGTTCCCAGAGAACTTGGGAAATTATCCTTCTACAAATAGGGTGGTAGAGACAGCTGTAGAGGGGCTGACTCATTTCATTCATGCAGCCTCCAAAAGTGCATCTCACTTGGATGTAACTATTGGAAATAACTGGTTTAATACACATGGAAAAAAACCCTGTTCCCTTTCCCTTTTTCCCTTTTCCTTATTCTCTTCTTGTGCCCTTCTCCCATTTAGCTCCTGTGAAGTATTTGTTCTGTTCTAGGGCAAGAAACAAGATTGTTGTTCCCCAGTATGGCTGCTAAGTGCAGCTCAAAAAATAAATGTGGGAACTGCATGGAACACTTCCCACCCCTTACTTCTTCATGAGACCCTTGAATTGGTATAACTTTGTTTTTGACACAAATTAGCTCATGCTACATGCCAAATTGCACAGCTTCCTCTGAAGTTCTTGAAATCCACAGCTTTATAATCAGGGGACAGAAACACCAAGAAATGTTGCTTTATTTACTTGCCACCTCAGAGTATAACTCACATGTGTGACTGTTTTCAGCCTCATCCCCTTCTCACTCAGCCCCTCAAGCTGCTGCTGTGCTTCTTACCCCATCTCTGCTGGTAGTGAGTGCAACTGTGTGACACAGCGTGTGGATTAGCAACCAGTTTGGAAAAATGGATCAAACCCATCTTTGAGGGCAGGTGGAAGCAAGGAGCAACATTCCTTGAGCTACTCAAGTGGACCAGAAACTGCTGCCAGCTCTGGCACTGTCAGGAGTCTCTTGTGAGCTCTCAGGACCACATGTTCCCTACTAACCTGCTGGAGGTTTCCTCCTTCTTAACTGGTACCATGCAGAGGCTGGAATTCTTGTAGCTGAGATAGGAAGGGATCCATCAAACACACACAAATAGTCCTGGCACAGCTCCAATGTGGCTGAACAAAAGTTACTGAGCCTTTCACCCACCATCATACATTGCAGGAAAAGTGCTCATAAAATCCCATCTTTCCCTCTCTACCTGTTCAAAGCTGGAAGAGATGCCTTCCTCCTCACTTTTACTGGAGATGAGTTTTGAGGAAGCCTGCTGGGCCATGACCACAGGGATGTGAGGATCAGGAGCTCCAGGCATGACTCTGAGCACAGCATCCATTTCCCCAAGTTCCTGTGTATGAATACGCTCTGGAGAGTGACAGCTACTAAAACCCTTCCCCTCTGACCTTTTAAATACTTGCTTGTTTGCCACATGAACACTTGAGTCTGAGATTTAAGTAATAGCCGTGAAAAACTCCTAAAATGTCTCCTAACATATTTGGTAAGGAACAGTGTCTGAGTGTTGTGAACACAGCCTTTTCAGGAAAAAAAATTATCAGAATTGATGGCAGTTGTAGGTCCAGTTTTCTTATGGCCCTTCATGTGCCTCCTTCTTGCTCTTTCTTTCTCCTCCACCCACAAGCATTACTGATATTATAGTAAATATTACTTTACAATTATGCCTATCTACAAAACAGGATTAAATAATGTGCTTAGACATGAATCTGAAATTTCCACATTATAGTCGTGTCCAGCCCTTTCAGAAAATCCTGCTTTGTAATAAGTTTTGTTTGAAATTCTAATCTTAGCTTAGAGATAGGATGACTTTGCAGGCGTCCAGAGATGTCATGCACTTTGAGTGAGGCTTCCAGAGAGACACAAAGCTGATAAGCCATATTCGGATAGTGTGGGTGAACTCTTCCCTACATGAGCTGGCATGACATCCATCAACAGAAACAGCAGAAACTGCAAACTAAAGGCATCTGTTACCCTGAACCATCTCTTCCCTGCCCCTCCCCCAGCCCCCCCTTCATGCAAGAGCAGTAGGACAAAAATAGTTTTTATCATCAAAATACATGTAACTAGTGCCCCTTGTCCAATGTAAGTTGCATAGTGAAGCTTGTTCATTATGTGCCTTTTCCTGGAGTTTATCCTAAGGCTCTGGGAAGAGCAACCCCAAACTGGGATTGTTTCCTTGCTTCCTCATGCCTTAATTTATGGGGACGTTGTAAATCAATTTCTAGGTAAATTGAACATGTGTTACAGTGAGTCTTCAGCTGTGTTCCTAGAACGTGGTGTCCCTTAGGTACTTCCCCTCTCTATCTCCCCGACTTTTCCAGGGTTAAATTAAGATTATGCCAGTTTCAGAAGGGAGATGTCATGTCTCACCTTCAGATTTTATCACAGAATATCTGGCAACTCCAAACCCTCAAATCTCAGATGCTCTGGTGGGACCTGAAGAAGTAGATGGACCCAAATCTGAATGATTCAGCCATGAAAATCTGCAGTACTCAGAGTTTCTTTGACTTCCACCTTCCTGCCTATGATGGAGAAGTCTAATGGTCATATTGCTGCAGAAGTAAGGGCCTAATAATGTGGCTGGTAGAATAAAAATACATATAACCATTAAATATGCTGCCTTGGGGCATCTGTAGCTGTGATCATGAAGGATGGTAGTTCTGGACCATGTCATTTACATGAAGCTGCATTAGTTCCTTAATTACATGCTTAAATATTTTACTGCACATTGAAGTGGTATTTATGGATATAGCCTGAAAATCCTGAAATAAATTAAAGGGAGAGTTAAGAAATGTCATGGGAATAGCTATGAGGAACTCTTCTGGGCAGTCCTAGCTGGGACTGTTCATTACTTACTTGTACCGTTAATCCAAAGGTTGTATAGGCATGTAATGTATTTATATATAAAGCAGACTAATATACATACATGGGAATGAGTTGCAGGGGCCACTGAAATGTGCAGTGTGCTGTCGTGAGCTGGATGCTGCATTATTATAGAGCAGCTCATGGGATGAAAATCCCCATGTTCCATGAAAATGAAAGGAGGCATCTTGCATGTGATGAATGACAATTGCACCTAAAAGAAACCAATTAAAAATGTATTTTAAATAACTGTTTGTTTATAGTATTCAGAATGTGGTTTATTATATTAGAGAAATGAGCAGCCCCTGCCAGGAGTGTCTGTTCTGTTTGCATGGGTAGTATCTAGCAGCAGACAAATGCTATCAATAGTGAATATTTAATAGTAACTGTAGGAAATAGATTTTCTAAAAATCTATTTTCTCTTGACAGATTACACTTGGAAGCTTCTTGGCTTCATTCAAGCCAATACTTGAAGCTGTCCTGCCAAAACAAAACAGTATCAGCAAGTTGCTAATTTGTACAAGTCAGCAAACTTTTGGCTCACGACAATTTTTTTCATCATTTGAATACCTGATAGTCTTTTCCTACAGTTCTGCACAGAGGTCAATTCTAATGGAGAAAAAACAGAGCAGTAAAAAAACAATGAAATTATTGGGATGTTTGCATGGCAATGGATAATTTGATTTACAGTTTTGTTTTCTGACTTCTTTTAATAGTCTCTTAGTTTGGCCTCTGAAAGGATTTAGTTTCCAAAGAAACTAAGGAGTTCTTCACATGCCACCATGGAATTCATATCAGAGAATTTACATAGCATATTTAGATTTTGAATAAAGCTTTTATAAGATGCTACTTGAGGATTCAAGTATGCTCAGTTAATTTTTGCTTTTAATCACGTTTAGTGTGAGAATCATTGCTCCAGAGAGGTGTTTACAAGTGGCACTGTGGTTTCAGTGGATATTTTAGAGTTGACTTTGACTGGCAGTATCACACTGGGGACACGGGGTTATAGTGCTTCCAAGGGGAACAAACTCCAGCTTCTGACACTGGATAATGGAAGCATGATAATGAAAACATGGCCCCTGTCCACAGCTTTTTTATAAAGGTAGCTGTTGACTCAAGTGCATTATATCTCTGTTTATTTTTTTTGATAAAATACCTACAAGCATTTGTGTGAAATGCTCATGTGAGGTTTCCTTCAGTTTTTCATGATGCATTAACAAAATTGTCTGTAAATGTTTACATCTTTACACAATAAAGCACAACAGTCCATTGCTTTGGGAAGCAAAAGAAACACATTCAATCAAATGAAACAACTTACTGTACAAGGAGTTTTTACTACTTGACCACATTTGAAATTGTATTTCTATTTTAAGAAAACACAATTCAATATTATTGCTTTCTGCAGAGGTTTTATATATAATGAGATGCAAACTTCTTTGTGCTCTATTGCTTTTTGTACTGAGTTCTATGAAGGTGTATGAATTTATAGTAGAGGTGTTCTGCTATAACAAACCTAAAAGGGGCTTGTCTAAGTGCTTGAGAAGTATTGGAGAATATATTCATTCAGCTAAACGATACAGTTGGGAAAAGCAGACACACTCCTGCAAATAAAGAGCTTTTTCAGGTCCGCAGTGCAACTGGAACTTTTAAACACTTGAGATACCTCTTGTGCATATCACTTGGCCTAACAAAGCAGAGATCTCTCCCTACAGACTTTGTCTTGCTTGTGCCCCTGGCTTAAAAGAGCTATCCCAAACTGCTCAGGGGAAGTTCCAGTGTTTCCTAGCACGATTAAGATTGGGCTCAGTAAAGATTGTGTGGGATATTTCTAGTTTGGAAGGAGCAGGAATAAGCTGTTATGAGCTGTGATGAGTTTGATGAAAGGCCACATATAGGAAGGGAACAGTTTTATCTGTGCCAGCCCTTAGACCCAGCTCAAGGACTGGGAAAGATACCCACGAGCTGTAAGGTTAAGAAACACTGTTGTGGTTCTACAAGAAGTTGCAAAACCAATTTCTGTACCTAAAGGGGACCTGCAGGAAGAGACTGTGAGGAAGTGCAGTGGCAGGAAGAGGGGGGATGGCTTCAAACTGGAAGAGTGTAGGTTTAGATTGGATATGAGGAAGAAATTGTTCGCTGTCAGGGTGCTGAGGCCCTGGCACAGGGTGCCCAGAGAAGCTGTGGGTGCCCTATCCCTGGCAGTGTCCGAGGCCAGGATGGATGGGGCTCTTGGCAAATTTGGATAGTGGAAGGGGTTCCTGCCTATGGCAGGGTGTGGAACAAGAGGAGCTTTAACGTCCCTCCCAACCCAAACCATTCTGTGATTCTATGATTGGCAACAACTTTGCTGTTTCTCTCCCAAAAACAGTTAGCAGAAAAATGAATGCAGGCAGGATGAGAAATAGTATTTAGGATCTATCCCAGAGATGACTTTACTCTGTCCATAGTTAAATTAACACATAGCCAGTGATGACATTCAAATCTCCTTTGCGAAAGGAAGAACTCAGTAGTTCTGAAGCACAGTATCACAATACTGAAAGCTTGCTTAGTTTAATGCTTAGAAAAAAAAACAAACCCCAAAACATGATGTCACTAGAGTAAGTGTCCCCCTGAAGAGCAGGGGTGTTTTGACAGGAAAGACAGGAATAGGGGAGAGCGAGTGCAGAGCCATGTGAGAGAGGAAATGGGGTAAAGGGCATGGAGCTCACCTGGGAAGGAGTGGGAGGGCATTGGCAGAATAAGGAGCATCCAGAGATAGAAGCAGGTGACTTAAAGGTCTATGATACAAGGAGATGGTGAGGAAAAAGGAGCAAAGAGGCTGTGGAAGAGAAGAAAAGCCTATCAGCAGAAGAGACAGTGTGACAAGAATCAAAGAAACAAAGTCTTCAGGCTGATGTTTCCTTTACTTGTGCACGTGACAGCCTTAGGAGACTGCTCCCAAATGGGACACATTTTAGACCTTTACATGAAATCAAAAGAAATTTGTTTCAAAGGTGTTGCTCCTTCTGCACCTTTTTCAGTACAAATCAGCTGTGCAACCATTGGCAACACCATCCTCCTTTAGAGGAAAACACAAAAAATGTTCAGCCTAAGCACTTGCAGAGACTGTACCATCATATGGACAGCGGCTATAACGGGAGGATATCTCCTTTGTCTGCAGCAGGTGGTTTATGTTTGTTATCTTGTAAAATTTATGTACATTGAATAGGATTAATAATTTTAGAAATGGGATTGTGCTTTTAAACCTGCTGGGCAGCAGTGGACGCAATGCAGCAGTCATCCAAAACTTCAGCTGTGGTGAGTGTAGCACTGGGGCCAATATTCCTGCACTCCTCCCTCCAAACAAATGGAGCACAATGGAGCACGGGAGCATGGGAGCACCTAGTCACCTATTCATTTTCTCACATATATATTTTTTTCCCCATATGTTCAAACAGCAGAGTTCACTTCTAAAACCATGGGTGAGCAAAGAAAGTGTTTCTCATACCTGTAGTGGCTCTGGGACAAACCTAAGAGAAAAGAGGTGCTAATTATTGGCCCCCCTTAAATATTACAAGACACAGTTCCAGGCCCATGGCAACCTTTTAATGCAGTGGGTACAAGGATCTCATTGAACTAGCTGGCACCACTTCAAATAAATCAGGGTTGCATCATCACCAAAGACACACAGATCAAGAAAACTTTTTGTATTTCGTCTTTATACCCAGTCTGACAGTAGGGAATCCAATTATCTTTTTTCTGAAGACAATTAAATTAAATCAAAAATAATTCTGGACTTTTTGCTGTGAAATTTGCATAACAATTTGTGCTTCTGCTGCAGGCATCTGCTTTTCTAAAATGTATTTTATTTGAATGACAAAGGTCAGCACAGGGAACAGATCCAGAAAAGAACAAAAATGTTTTCACAGAGGTAGACAGGGAAATTGCGGAAGTACTTCCCCTCATACAATGTTAAAGACTGAACTCTTTTGTTTAGTCGTGTCACACAGCTTTCATTTTCAATAATTCAGAGAAAATAAAAATGTCCAAAAATCAATTTAAAAAGACAAACCACTGTATAATTTTTACACTGTGAGACTAAATGTAATCCCAGTTTCAAATCCTGCAACTTCTCCAAAATAGACTTAAGTGCACTTAGTGGTCTTCCTAAATCTTGTAGCAGCAGGTGAATAAGAATCACCTTGAATAGTACCAGTGAAGCTGATCTCTCAAGCTGTACCTTTGAAAATATGCCTGTTAAAACTCCTTCTGGATGCTTGGTGCCCATGGGTCAGTATCTAACCATGTGTGAAAGTCAGGTACAGGTAACCTTTGCAAAGCTGCCTGATGTAAATGTGTCTAACTTCATCTACATTCTTGAGGATATAGTTTGAAATCTAATTTCAAATTATAAATTTGAAATTATAATTTGAAATTTATTCAATTTCAAATTGAAAAGTAATTTGAAAATCATATCTCTTTGCATTAGATCTTATTTAGAGGTAGGCCACAAATGTGTAAAGGAAAATAAAGGTTGTCCCCAAATAGAACTTGAAGGACAATGTCGCTGTTGGACACGATGTAGAAGTGTGGGCTTAATGCAGTACACTAGAACAAGTTGTTAGGAAAAGGGGTCTTTATTTTTTCAACTTTTCCGTTTTTATAGGGTTTTACGCTACAGGCTTAACATGATTGGTTAGGGGAACACCACCTCTTGTCCCATTGGTGGGACAAGAGAAAAACACACTATCTACAGTTATACAGAACTGTTTTGAGAAAGTAAAACGGTTTACAAAGATCGTCCTTGAGCGAGAGAGCTCTCAATAAACTTTCTCTTGAGAACAGATCAGCCACTGACAGGCTGTAATTCTCTCAGGCTCAGAGAAATCCGGTCCACAGACAAAAGACATATAAAATGATTAGTGGTTGGCTAATTACGTGCCGTTTTAAGCAGAATATTTTAGTAGACATGATCAAAGGATTGGTTAATATCAAGTTTATAAATTCAGATCAATTTTAATATAAAGTCTTGAGATACTGTACAAAATTCCTCTACAAGTCTATCAAAGCATGCATAATCATAGGATGATTTGAATCTTTAATGAAAGTTGTAAGAATTAATATGGATTTAAAAACTGACTGTAGGAGTAAACCATCATTGCACTGAAAAAAGTTCTGTCACCACTGAAGTGTGCTTACTAAAGTGAAGGACAGGAAGAACATCTTTATTCCTGATTAATTTCTTTTCCCTCATTCACTGTCCCTCTGCTACAACTTGGAGAGTTTATGCCTTTGGAATGCAGCAGACTGCCCCAAGTGTTATGGGCTTGGATGTCTTTCCTAATTTTTCCCTCTGGAGATGGAATGTATCTGGGGAACCTCTTGCTTCCTTGACAAACTGCACGATTTGATTGCTGGTTCCTGCATAACATAAGAAGTTTATAAGATCGGTGCATTCTTTTTCTTTCTTTAAACAAAAATAAAGTCAGTAAAAATTCTAAGGAAAATGCCAAATTCCCAGGAAGTAAAAACTTCTCCATTCTGTGTGTGCATATGTGTGTGTGTGTGTGTGTGTGTGTGTGTGTGTGAAGTTTAATAGCTTTAAATAAAGTGACATTTTTAATGCTTCAAGGCATATATGTATTGCAATAGGCTTTATTATTTTGGAAGATGGAAGTGTAAAGAAAGAAGCTCTAAAAAACAAAGCAAGAAAGGTAAAATGATGTTACACTGAGTAGAAAATATTTGCATTTCATCTGTTTAAAAATAAGCTGTTAAAATGCATTTTGTGGCTGTTCACATGTCAGCCCGGACAAAGGAAGCGAAGATGCCATCTTCCTGGGAAAGCAGGTTCTCAGGAGTATCATATTCCAGGATGTTCCCTCGCTTCATGACGATGACCAGGTCTGCAGTGAGGATGGTATGAACCCGGTGCTGCCACGAAGGAGAGCAAATAGAGGTTTTCATTTGGATAATTGTCACTAATGGGCCTCAAGCAAGGCAAAACCCATCAGGGAAAGGCTGTCCTTGTTTACAGTGATATTTGGAATAGATCCTTGTACTTTAACCTGAAGAGATCTTCAATTACTTGACAGCCTCTGCCATCAAGCCTGAAAATACTTAAGCATGAACTTAACCTTTTGCCATTATGGGCAGCACAGATGTTGGAATAAATCCTATGGCTCCACTGAAACACATCTTCCCCTGTGGGAAATAGGGATGAGAAGCATCCTGCACTGTCAGATGGCTTAGAATCCTGTTCTGCTCCTTGTTCTCTGCACCCCAGCAGTCTGCTCTCCATCTGGGAGAGCAACAACCCCTGGGCTGTTGCCTTCTGCAAATCCCTCTGAGATCTAATTTGAGTGTGCTCCAGGCAACAGTATAATCCCTTAGGCTACAGGTTTGAAATCAGTTTGTGTTTAATTTGAAGGACATATGAATACAGCCAGTCATAGATGGGATGACCTCTTAAAAGTGTGATATTTCGCTACACAGGCAGAAAGTCAGAGATCACTTCATGGGCTGGATTCCTTTGACATGGTAGTTGTAATGTCAGTTGCATGTCTAAGATTTAGGTATGATCAACATAAATAGTCATGAAATTAAACAAACCCGGGAACCACACAACAAGCACCTTCTTGCACTGTCCTCTCAGAAGCTGTGCAGTAGAAAGGAAGCAGAGTGAAAAGAGACTAAAGAGGTAAAAATAACTACCAAAGAGCCAGAAGTCCTGTAAACAGCGTGGACTGAGAGAGTCTACTTGTGAGTCTTCACCAAAGTGGTGAACAGGCCGTCCTCTTTGAGGAGTAAGTTTGAGGCAGTGTCACATTCAACTAGAAAGCCCTCAGAAAGGACTAGGATAATATTGGCATCCAAGATGTGAGACACGCGATGCTGGAAAAAAGAACAGAAAAACAGGTGGGTGACGGAAGGATCAGCTGTGAATGAGGAGAGGAAGGAGGAAAGATGTGAGGAAAGCTAAATATTAATGTGTGCTGTTTCACTTGGGACACTGACTTTGGAACGGCAAAGCCAAAGAAAAGTGAGATTCCAGCCAGAAGGACAATACAACATGGAACTGAAGGACACCAATCTAGCCACCAGAATCTCCAGCATTTACACAGCCAAGAAGTTTGGAGCACATTGTAAATGAGCTGGGTTAAGTGGCTTGCCTGACACAAACTACTCACTGACAGGCTTGAAACTAGAGTCCAGGAAGCCTGACTGTAATCTCTAACCACAGGACTGGATTCCAGACAAGGCAAATGAAACAGCTATTGAGACACGTATTTATCTCATGGAGAAAACCTCTGTTTCTTGACTAATGCTGCTGTCACAGGTGGAAATATTCTTAATGGTATCCACCACATGTCTATGCACATGCATGTATGAACATGCACGGCTATATGGAACTTTTGGGCACTAAGAGTGGCAGGAAAATGGGAAATAACATCATAAACCCCTGTCTGAAAAGATATTATTTTTTGGGGTAATTCCCATTGATTCCAGTTTTTAAAACCTTTATTGTAAACCCAGCTTTTTATTCCAAATTAGAGAAAAGATAACCCAGCTTGAGAAACCACACCAAGTATATGATGTAGATTTTGATACAACTTTCAGTAATGGTTCAAACCATGGTTTCAATTAGTTTCAATTTTTTAGTAAGAATGATTTCAAATATTGTTGGAGACAGTGCAGATGCTGAAGTTCCCTGTAAAGTCTTTGTTCAGATCCAAGTGTTTTAGTTTGATAGCAAGACAATATTTACTGCAAAATTTCAGGTTGATAGTAGGTGTCTGATTTGTTCTGGAATCATGGGAATATTCTGGCCTCGTGGTTTAGCTCTATTTTGTGATGCTTTTAGTTTTAAGTAGTGGTGTTTATCTGGTGAAGAGCAGGGTTAACTGCCTGAGGAATGAGGAAAAAAAGAGCTTTTTATGGCTTAATACTTACTGCTATTGTTACAACTGTGCGGTCAGCAAAGGCAGTCATCACAACCTTCTGCAAGATGTTTTCCTGTCAGAGGAAAAGGCTCATTCCAGTTGCTTCATCCTGTTACATTCTAATTCACATGTTTTCAAGCATATCCCACACAATTTCTTTCCCAGCAGGGAAATGTCACAATTGTGAAAGCAGGGATTCACTAGAGCATTTCATTTTATCCTGAGAGAAACAAAAACACTGCCAGCTTTTTCTGCTACAGAGATCTCACAGCTTTGTGGCTGACACTTAGGGAAGATGCCTTTCTCTTGGCAGATCCTTAATTAGCTAATTGCTGTACTCACTGTGGCCATGTCAATAGATGCTGTGGCTTCATCCATGATGAGGATGCTGCTCTTGCGGACAAAGGCTCGGGCCAGACAGAAGAGCTGCCTTTGCCCCACACTAAAGTTTTCCCCTCCTTCTGTGACCATGGCATCTGTAACAAAATCAGTCCCTGTAAACACTGCACCCCTGAAATGCTGTGCCTGAAAGCTCTGCTTGTGCACTATTCTGGGGCCAAGCAAAATCCCCATAAAAGCCAATAACCATAACCTTGACTGACCAGTGGGATGGAAGGATACCAAGAAAAATGAGCACAGCCTCTTGGGAAAGGAGAAATATATCACTAAACAAACAGTTGGCACAAATTGTTAGGAAATCTTGTGGGTTGCAGGGTAATATCTTAGTAATAAGAAATATACTTGATATGGAAATAAATATGTGAGCTTCCTTCATGTAATGGATCTGAAATTGTAAGAAAAATGCTCCATCAGTGTTTACAGCTCTGCTGGCAGAGCCAGCTTCTGCTAAAGGAGATAAAATTGTTCTTTGTTTCTCCTTACTAATTATCTCACTATGATCATAGAATCATAGAATATCCTGAGTTGGAAGGAGCCCACAAGGATGATCAAAATCCAGCTCCTGGCCCTGCACAGGACAGCACCAAGAATCACACCATGATGCTGAGGTGTTTCAGGATTTTTCCAGACTACATGGGAAACTAGACTATTCTTCAGCTTTTTAATAAGAATATTCTCTCTAGTATGAAGAGAGAATCTTCATTATGTGCCTGTCACTCCTACATGGTGATCCAGAGTGTCAGATGGGATGGATCTGTTTATTTGTGTGCATACATGATTCCGGTATTGGCCCATGACCCCAGAGATTGGTTCAGACATACCAAGGCCTCCTGGCAATGACTTGACCATGTTCTTCAACTGAGCAATCTCCAGAGCTTCCCAGAGTCTGTTATCAGTGCATTTGCATTCGGGATCCAAATTAAAGCTGCAAAGAAAACCATAACAGGAGTCTTGTTACTGCAATTACTTTCAGGTTTTCTGAAAATTTAACACCTTGCCATTGTCACTTGGCAGGCTGAGCAGATGTATTGGACTGAGCTAGGAAGGTTACTTGCCTTTTCCGTCCTCTCCTGTCCCACAGCTCCCATGACAGGCAGGCTGTGCAATGCTGCCTGCCACCCCCTGATGACATTCACCTACCGGATGGAGCCACTGAACAGGATTGGGTCCTGGAGAATAATGGAGAGCCGTGACCGGAGCGTGTGCAGAGGCAATTTGCTGATGTCTATCCCATCAATTACTATCCTCCCTGTATCAAACAACACACAGAACGTGTGAGGGAATTGCACAAAGCCTGTGATCCACAGGTAGCAGGTGGAAAGGTAGAACAGCCCCTCTGGGCTAGTCTCTAGATGATGGCACACTGTCTCTGAGCTCTCAGCACTGCCAGACACATGGGGAAGGTGAATGTATCTAAGAACACAACCCAGCTTATCAGTGACACTGTCACCTTGCTCTTTTCCTTTTTCTTCCCCTCACCCTCCCTTAAGGGAAATTACATGTCTTCCCTTCTATATGATTAATGATAGCATCAGAAGGACAGTTTATTATGGGTCAGTTACAGCCAAACAGAACAACAAGAGCAACTTATGTTGCTGTGCCTTTCTTTGTTCCCCTTGAATTCTATAGTTGCTGAAGACATTTCCTTTGAGAAGGGGAACAATTTCTTTTGCATAATTTATGCAAATTACAGGATACAGGGGATTTGAGATTACAGGGAAGGGATGGGCCAGTAAGGATATGGTAAAGGCTATTTCTATCAGGCACTTTTCCAGTTTTCATGTGGATTGCTTCACTAGGCAGCTGCACTCCTCCCTGGGATGTACCTATGATTAATTTCATCAGTTCTCTCTCCCAACAGTGAGAACTTAACCATGAACTGGCAGGCACATGGATATTCAGAGCTTTGTATGTGTGTCCCTTCTGTCTGTTCCCTACAAAAAACCATTTTGTAGGTTGCTGTCTGTGTCCCTGTTCCAGTGGAAGATTTCATCAGCCGCCTAGCTGGACTACTTCTATTATTGCAGTTTTTATGCTTTCATAAAAGCATGCTTTTATTATATGGTCAGAAGAATCAAGATTTTATCTGTAAGGTGCAAAACCAATTATTTTCACACTTCAAGAAATCCAAATCAGGTTATAGGACTTCTTCTTGAGACATTGGTGGTTGCATAAACTTAAGCAATTCCTTTTCTTCACAAATGTGGGTTAGCAGAAGATGAGGTAGAATAAGGAGGGAAAAATTAATATGGCATGCCTGGGGAATAGGGAGATGCATATTTGAGAGAAGCCATGGTGCTCAAGGAAAAGTAAAGATGAGATGAGAGGACCTAAGGGAAAAAGTAAATTTGAAAGGAGTTGGGAAACTGGGAACAGATTAAGGGATGGCCAAGCGAAACACAAGAGAAATGAGAGGTTGTTTGAACAGAGGGCAAGAGAAGGGAAACACTACAGATCAAAGCAAAAGTAGGGAGATAAAATGGGACAGATACAAATTTAAGGAGATAATGAACGCTTAAGGAAGAACATGAATGAAATTTTGGATCTAGTAAAGCTACTTGAAAGCTTATTATGTAACTTTTATTAGAGTCAGGACCCTACCCAGAAGTGGACCAGCATGGAAACTGAATATGGGTCCAGCTGGGAGAGGGATGTTCACAAAGGATAAACAGAGTTTGATTAGAAAAGGCTTAGACATTCCCATTGGGAAAAATCAGGGATACAGAAGAAGCAGACAAAAAAAATATACAGAAAGAAAACTTAAGTAGAAGGAAATTTCAAGCTGGCCATAAGAATGGTTATTATTTCTTTGCAATATTTATAAATCCAGGAATCCTGGTCATGAGTCAGAAGCCTGTGACCATAAAAACATATAGGCACAGAACCACAACAAATGCAAATATTAGCTTCATCAGGTTCATTTATCCTCCCACATCTTACTGGGCTTTCCCTGGAAAACATTCCATGCACAATGGCTAAATTAGAAACATGGAAGTTTTTGAAACAAAAAGATTACTTTCCAGTGGTTTTCTACATTCCAACAACAACATACACGTATCTGTATTATAAATGCTGAAATGCAGTTCATGCCAATTAGCTGAGACAGTTAAATGCTGCAGGAGTGATAATATAGCAACATTTTTCCAACCCTTGAGTCAGATTCTGCTGCAGTTGTGGGAAAGCGCAATAAAATTTTAAAAAAATCAAGGGAATGGACTAGTTTCTTCTCTGCTCTGCTAATATTTTGACAGCTGTAATAAGTTAATGCAGTTATTCCTTAGGGAAACATTTAGACACTCCAGAGAGTTACATATTTTTTATCCTGTCTCAAACTGTGCATATTGTTTTGTCAGACCATATGCAAAATGTTGTTTTTTTAAAATTAGAAATACATTCTGTGCACAACATTTCCTGGAAGAACCACGTGCTATTCACAATAGGGCACTTTGTACTTTGAAGGATCAGGCATAACACTTCTAATCAAATATCTTCTGAGCTAGAGAACCAGGTTATAAACTATCAAAAAGGCACCTTGCTTCTTCTGAGGAAATAAGTGGGGAGCAGGTGAGGAGTGACAACATATTCCGGAGAAAACTGACCATCAAAAATGTCCACCATTCTGAAGAATGCCAAGGACAGGGAGGATTTGCCGCTGCCAGTACGACCGCAGATCCCAACCTGCAAAAAAATGGAGACTGTCACTTACAGAGTATTCACTTACATACTCCTTATTCCTTACTTACACCTGAAGTTCTTTTGGGAAAGCTGCACTGGATTGTGCTACTGGTGAGCAGAAAGATCCTTTCCAACGGCAGGTGGCACACCAGGGAAAACACAAAACAGCACAGCAAGCACACTCCCTTTTTCTGCCTCTCATCACAAGGACTTGTCCCCAGAGCATTTCAGCATTTTGACCTGGATGCCATTGACACTCTATGCTGAAATGTGAGATACTCTTGTGTTTTTACCCTCTAATTTATCTCTCATTTATGTTTACTTGTATGCAAGGAAAATGGACTTGGAAAGGCATGGGATACTCAGAAGGAAAATTGATCCCAGCCAAGAATAAGCTTTTATCATTGCAAGTTCTTGGTCTGTGCCCAGGGACCTCAGAGAGGACTGTAAATATATATATCTGCCAATGCAAGCTGTTGATCTTGTTCTTCTGCCACTTTATAAAAAAAAGCTCAGTAATGAAGGATATGCACAAGAATGAGGATGATGGGCAATTGTTTGATATGGTACCTTTTGTCCTGGTTTGATATAGGCCTTCACATGCTTCAGAACAGGCTTCAGGTTGTTTTCATAGCGAACACACAAATTTTCAATCTTGATTTCCCCCTCCTGGGGCCAGTCTTTGGGGACTTGAGAGGGATCTGAAATAGTTACAGAAAAACAAACTGAAGTAAGTGCTGCCAGAGGGTCACCCTTTACAACAGTCCCTTTTCCCCCTGTCTCCTGCCTGGCCACCATCCTTTAAGCCAATGGGGAAATGGAGCCCCAGTTCCCTGCCAAGGGGAGGCTGAGCTGGGAGATGTCTGGCAGGCACTTGGCTTCCAGATTTCCACACACAGGGAGAGAGGGCAGATACTAAAGCATCTCTTGGCACTGCAACAGGGAGAAGCCAAATGAGCAGAGAACGTGGTGCCAGGGCAGTTTTAGCATGGCCTTGGGTCAGTGACAGGCACAGGAAGGGCAGCTTGAGGAAGGAAGTTGTTACTGCCACACAATGTGAGCTGTTGACATTATCACAGCTAGTGTTTCATCCTAATTTGCAAATACACAGCAGGTTTTGTGTCTGGACTAAGGAGCTTGGCTTTCCAGGGAAGCTTCTTGACCTATGAGTCTTTTCTTGCACTTCAACCACTTTTAAATAGAAATCGAAGCCCATTCAAAGTGTGTGTGGAGCACAAATTCTGATGTGCAGCTCAGAGAAGAGTTGCTGAGGTCTGATTGCCAACATGGCCTTATCCTGTAGTCCCCATCTGCTACAAAGATCAGAGATTTTGAAGCATGTGACATTTCTAATTTTTATCCTTATTTTTGCTTCCTAAATAACTTACATGGATATTTTGCTCATCTCATCTATAACTGTGGTATTTTCTGATTGTACTACAGGGTCCTGCTCTGTCTCCCTGGAATTCAATAGGATTTTTTTCATGTTGACTATCATGAGTAACATATTTTCATAGCTTATTCTAGCTATCCTTGTCACTCACACCAGTGGCAGTTACTACAGCTCAGTGAGAACAGATTTTGGCCAGAGAGGTGTGTACATTTTGCATGACCAAGTCTACCATTCTTTCACATTACCATGTAAAGCCCCAAAAAGAATATGAGCAATACCCAGGTAGCCTTCATAGTTCTCTGACTCCATGTTCAGGAAGCTGTGTACTTTTTTCACTGCACCCATCTGCACTTCCAGATCAGCCAGATTCCTCACTACCCAGTTCAGGTAGTTGGTTATCTGCATCACAAAATGAAAACAAGCGCAGGGTTCAGCCTTCTTTCTATCCATCTGCCCACTTGGAAATAAAGTTTAGTACATTTTTGAAAATCTTTGGCCTGACTCAACATAGTGAGTCTTTTTAACATTACATCAGTTCAAGACTCAGTGCAACAGCATCAAATCCATAAGAAGCCAGTCATACTCCAACACAATTAGCCCTAAGACACCAATTTGGAGCTTGGTATTCTTATCCTTGTTTTTTGAAGAAGTATGGAAATGTACCTAAACTCTGACTGATTGAGGGAATCTCTTGTTTTCAGCATCTAATAATCAGAGCTGAAAGGTGTCTTCTTTAAGCACACAAGCACAGAAAACAATCAAAATTGGAAGTGCTGTATGGAAATATTTTCTATTATGTATATTCTAATATTTCAAAGACTGCAACTAGAAATTAAGAAAGTTCACTGCAAATATATTGAAAAGATTTTATGATAATTTCATTTCTGCATATTTAGATAATCCATTTCTCTCTGTGAAAAATATGAGAAGTTTTTAGTTTAGAAATATATGAGGGAAAAAATGTGTTATCAGTTCAGCAATATTTTCTTCCAGGTTTTTATTCTCATTTGCAATGAAAAGGATTTTTAGTAAAATCCTTTACTCTATAGTAAAGGTATTACTTTTAGTAGATAATCATTGATTATTAGTTCTCTAACAATACTCAGTAGCTTACCCAAACTCTTTTCTAGGTAGGACTTACTCTTTAAGGCTGAAAATTGTAAATCTGTTTCCTAAGTCTGTGCTTAGGTTCTTCTGTAAAAAAGAAGAACTGATCTTATTAGGAAGCGTTGATTGCCAAGGACCTTTAATACTTGAGATATATTATGTACCAGAATGAAATATTAGAAACTTAAAAATAAAAACACCCTTTGCATAAATGTATTCAGAGAATGGCTTTGCCATCTTTTTTGGTGAGTGCCAAATAAGGACTTTATTAAGAATAAATCACCCAGTCTCACTTCTTTACCACTAACCTAATATTGATGCAATAAGCAAACAGTAAATAATTTCCACTGAGATTCAGCAAAAATTGTTGTTAATTTAGAGGACTTGGTTGCTTGCTTTGTCCTAAAGATTGAGTTCTTAACAGGGTACTCTCTTCTTTATGTACAGAAACCTGCTTATTTGGCGTCCATCTTTTGAGTTAGGGAGTTAGAGAAATGGGAAAGTTTGCAGATAAACAAAACAGTGCAGAACTCCTGCTTGCAGTGGCTGGATGCTATCCTACATCTGGCAGATTTGATAACACAGCCTGGCATCCAAAAAGCTCTGCCCACTATCTCAGGCTTCATCACAGTTGTGAAAAGGAGTTGGCAGTGTTTATAGAAGAGCAGAGAATAAGCTCAAGATATCCACTGTAAGCACCTTGGTGCAAACAATGTGCTCTCATCCAGGTCCAAATACCAGTCCTCTCTCAGCTTCAAAGAACAATTATTAAAGGAAAACCAATGTCAGGGGACACAGATAATGATCCAGCTGCCTTCAAAAGTTCTTCAGAGTTGTTGTGGGGTAGGAGAGAGACAGGTGATCACTTGGTGCCTACAGCTCTTCACCTGTTGTGCCAGACTTTAGCATGTGCCCATTTCACATGAATGAACTGTTTGCAAACACAGGCTAAAAACAAAGAAGCCAAGGATGATGCAGACATCCTGGAGCTTCCAGATCTCTGCTAATGAAGCAGCATTACCAGGAATGTCTTCAGAGTGAAGCTGAAGCCCTGGGACTGATTCTCAGTTGTTGACAGATTACCACACTGTTGCAACAGCAGCACAGAGGGAATCTAAGGTCACTCTAAGGCAACTGCTGAGGGCTTTCTGTGGTAGTCACGGGCTCCCCAGCATTTATGTGCAAAGACAGATCTCATGGTTAGACCCACATCTTTATCCCTTCCTCCTACCAGTGCTTCAAAGCAGAAAATTTTTTGCCATGCCAGCCATGGTTTCTAAAGTTCTTCCTGCCTCTATCATCATCCTGCCTTTGTCCCCACTCTCGTGGTTCATTCAGTAATATTTCATCCCCACTCTCATGATTAATTCATGAATACTTCTACTCTCTGTAGTGATTGTCATTCACTCTGTGCTCTTTGATGCACACTTAGCCTCTCTTGCAGCCAGGTACACTAAAATACTGTTCCTTCTCCTCACTGCTAATGACAGTAGCAAAATGAACCAGCTGCTAGACTACCACAACCTTGTCATCCCTAAGTCCATCTCCTCTGCATTTCTACTGTTACCTGGCATGATGAACCATGCCCACAAAGGTCCCAGTCCCCATCTATTCATAATTTCATGGACAATCTTGGGCATCTCAGTAATTTCCCTCCAAGGGCAAAGCAAATAATTCTGTTTCTTCAGCAATTATTTTATTTGGTCTTTGGTTAAAGAATACCCAGATGATGACAATCTGTATTTCCTGGAAGGTTTTGCCATGTAGAAGTGGAAGCAGCATTGTGTTGTACAAAACAGAGTGCACAGCAGGTCCTCTTATGCATTTTTAATTTTCCTGCTCCTCTTGGGAGCATACAGGGCCTGGGAATGGTTGTGTTTTTTTAAAATTGGCTCATAAAACCTGAAGCAAGTCCAAGTTGCCCTGAACTCTCTCAGCTTTGGCTCAAGTCCATTATTTGGAGGATTCTTTTTTTCAAGATTAAGAAAGCTGGGAGATGACCATGTACACATAAAAATATTATAAAATTATGTGTTGGTCTGGAAGTTCTTACACTTGGCCTTGGCACGTACCGTCAGAGCATACAGGAGACCCAGCCCCACAAACCCCGAGTGTGGCCCTTCAGTGATGGAAGTGACAGCAGCAGTCAGGACAATACAAGCACCCAGGTAATCCTGGAATGAGAGACAGGGGAACAAAAAAGGAAAAAATGCAACAACCAGAGCATTTCTTTACCTGTGGAGCAGTACCACTTTACAAAGAATTATTTATATAATGACACCTAGCCCTTAATTTTGGTTTGATTTTTTTCCCTGGAAGAGGTCATGGTTGTGATGCCCAACCTGAAATACATAAAGCAACTTGCTGAACATTAGTGAAAAAGGCCAGTAATTGCTGTAAATTCATTTGGGCTAGGGTATCCCATGGTGGCCACCCCAAAAAGAGCAGGGATCAAAAAATCTACTGAGCATATTAAAAAAAAAAAAAAAATCATGCGAAGGATATAACAGTGACACCCCTAATGCCCACCACTAAAACAAATAATTTCCTCTCTCTCCACTCTCCTTCAGGTCTTCTCAAATATGGGTTTGCTCTCTCAAAAAAGGAAGTATCGTTGACTTCATGAAGTCCCAGAAGGCTTTTGGTAGAATTTATACAGATCATGCACATGTTTGATTGGCAGAAGCTTTACAGGAGCTGGAACCCATTTTCTTGATGTTTATCTCAGGTTTGAAGTATATGCCACATGTCATCTCATGGAGTCAAGGTGCTGATTAATGGGATATAGTTGGTATTCCCATTCTCCCACTGCTGCCTGCATTATATTTACTTTGGATTACATTTTCCATTAATTTTTCTCCTCCTGTCCGATATTCCTGTCAGGAATCTTTTCTTCTGATATTTGAAATGAGGGCTGCCCAGTTCATCTGTCTAAAAAAATGTGTTGATGAGCAGAATACAGACTCGAATTTTAGAGGGGAATGGATTCAAACTGTCACAGGGCAGGTTTAGATAGGCTATCAGGAAGAAGTTGTTCCCTGTGAGGGTGGTGAGGCCCTGGCACAGGTTGCCCAGAGAAGCTGTGGCTGCCTCAGTTCTGGTAGGCCATGCTGGATGGGGCTCTGAGCAACCAGGGCTAGTGGAAGGTGTCTCTGCCCATGGCAGGGGTTGGAACTAGATGGGCTTTAAGGTCCCTCCCAACCCAAATCATTCTGTGATTCTGGGACTCTGTGACTCACACCTATGGAGCATAATGGTCTTCAGTCTTCATCATCAGCTAGGACAGGACTTAACAGCTGCTATTAAATCCCACAAACTTTTTGGTGATCTTAGTACCACTGTACCACCCTTAGGCAGGGCTATGTCAATGCACTATTCCTTGGCAAGACCACATTATTTCTAATTCACCGAGGAAGTGAGGTGTATTCATGGACCAAATTCATTCGGCATGTAAGCAAGTGTAAGACTGTGAGACACTAAGAGGCTTATTCCAGGACTGGCTGTTGCTCTGTTATTTATCTGTCCTAGATTTGGAAGCAATTTCAGCTGATCTTGGATACTGTAAGAAGCTGAAAGCTTTGAGCACATCATAAAAATATGGTGAATAACTTTGTTGCTCCAGCAGGAAAAGAAGGTGACTATACAGCCTTTGATGTGAGGATTAATCATGCCTGTTGCTATTTATGTCCAGCAGAATCAGGCCACTGCTCTGTTTATTCACTGCTCTTTCTGTTTCAGATGAATATGGGAATCACAGTTACTTTGCTTGCCTTTTCTTGACTCGCAGATCAGGAAAGTCCCTCATAGAGAACCCCTACAAAACCCAGGAGCTTACATCACTGTCAGTGACTGCACTGTGCCCTGCTGTCATTTTCTTTCTGGGCCTGCTGTCATTTTCTTTCTGGAGTCTAGTTCTGCTATCTTGCATTATATCAAACAATAAAATCCCAAACAGTATGGCTCTGCAAAGGTTTCGCTTACAGCTGTGGGATGAAACCTGCTGCTGGAGAGGTACTTCAATACCTGGGAGATCAATGTGCCTAAAACAGCCCTGCCAGAAGGATGGTACAGTTCACAAAGCCACTGAAAAGCCACATTCTGCTTTGAAAGCAGTTCCTGCTGTGGTCTGTGGATGCTGCACAGTAGTAGAGAAAGTCTTGTTTGAAGTTTTGTAAATGTTTGTTCTTGCACTGCCTTCAGACTCTAGACAGCACAGCAACAGAAGATGAGGTAGACTTGTATTTTCTTACTCCTGGCCAAGAAAGCTGAAAAAACCCTCTGGGTTTAACATAACAATCCTGATCTATTTTAAGGAACTGAGTGTATAATCTCCTTGCGAGATTAATACTCATTATCTTCTCTGCATCAGGCAAAGTCTCTGTTTGCTTCCAAGGTTTCAAAACCATGGCTGGGACAAAACTGAACGTACCGTCCTGACCTCCAGCCATCTGTTGGCAGCTGACAGAAATAAGTAGGCAATGTTGTTCGTGTCCGTCAGCTCCAGCATACGTTGTTTAAATCTGGCTTCGTGCCTGGCAAGACCAAAGTTCTTACATTACAACACATAACACTCTCACACACAAAAGGGTGAAGCATTAACTCTGTTCTGCCTTCCCTCCTCCCAGCCCAAAACTTTTTGCCCCTCTGTTTTTGCTGGTTTGGGTTAAAAGCTCTGCCCTAAGAACACATATCTGGTGCCACAGCTCCCCATAGCCGGAGCAACAAGTGGAGTGGAGAGGGATTTGTGTGACAAGCAATTCTGTTGGACTAGGGTTTGGACCAGGGTTTGGACCAGAGACTGTCCCCTCAAAGAGATTGCAATGCCAGGGTGCTGGGACAGATGTTGTTCCCCAGAGCTGATCCACTTTTTATAGCTGTGGATTGTAGTCCACTCCTCCCACAGATGAGAGCTGTTGTGTACCCTCAGCTCCTCCTCACAGGCTACTAGCAAAGGCAGAGGGCTCACCTGTCAGCTTAAATCTGATTTCAAAAGTTACCTGGCCAGCTTCAGGGCCCTTCAACAGGGATGACATCCCTAAGGTTTCAACTAATACGGAAGTAGAGTGATCTGTAAATCAAATCTTTCATCTACTCACCTAAGCTGTTTTCTCAACCAGTCACACTTTGCCTAAACAACTGGGAAACTACAGTCATGGAATGCTATAGATACTTCTAAATTAGAAAAATGAGTGGTGTTACCTCCACTGCCACTTGTTCCTCTTTCCCCCACACAATTCCCATCACATTCAAAAACCAGTGCAAGGATACCAGAGTGCTGAAAAGTTAAGGTACACTTTGGGAGGGGAGGGGAAAATCTCTATTGGTGCAAGTGTATTAAATTAATGGCACCTTGCACAGTCATATGGAAACCATTTTGTTGTTCCATATTCTATTGTCTGGTGAAAACCCTCACTTGATTAAACCAGCTGAACTTTAGTCAGCAGCTCAGTGTCTGTTTTATATTCCATTTCAAAGTCTCAGGGCCCTGCTGTGAAGCACCTTTAACACCTCTTCTTCCAGAAACTTATTTTTTTACCCTGCTATTTCCTGCTGATATTTTATTTCCCTCTGCACAGCTTGTAAACATGACAAGCAACCTCTCCAGAAGAACTTATAACAGTAATGATGTGGGGAGGAATAAGGATGCACTGACTACTCTGCTCATCTATTTTTCCTGGCAGCAAAACTCCTGCTCTCCTAATGGAAAATCTGACATACTCAGTCTGTGTTTTCATCCATGTTCAGCTCATCTTCTGGACACTTTCATACTTATATCCTGTCAGATGACGTCTGAGGTCACTGAGATTGCTCTCTTATTCAACTGTACTGTTTTGCGTGAGGAGCTGCTCGATTTTATCCTGGAACATACTGAACCCAAACTGCAGAGAATGACTAACAGGACCATCAGTAAATACGAGCTTGCAGACAATAAATGCAGGAGACTTCAGGTTTGGTGGGCAGTGGAGCACAAGCAATGAAATGAAATGGCTTTGATTAGCACCAGAAATCCTGAAAAACTCAATTGTTGTGGCACCCTCAGGTTGCCTTTTGCTCTCTGCCATCCAAGCCCATTGCCTTTTTGTGAGGCAAAAAAAGAGTTGAACCACTCAGAAAGTGCTAAGTTCCTTCATCTTCCTGAGAAGATAACCTCAGGTTCATAACCTTCCTCAGTGATGAAAGGTTACACTGAACCTCTTGAGAAGTACTCAGCATACGTCAGCCTGTAAAACTTCCTGTTTCAATACATCATTCTGTTGATAAACCTAGCTAAAGCATTTCCTGTTGACCACTGGCTCACACCTCTTCAACACAATGTTTTTGCTTGTTCTTCCACAGGCGTTACTGCAACATTCTGTGCTAATAGCTGATGTCCTAAAGCTTAGCTTGAAATGAGGAAACAGCCTTAAGCTGATCAAATAGGTGTGGAAATGGCATTGCAGTGGGATCTGCTCTGCTTTGGAATTCTATGTAGTGCAGAATGGGTGCAAGGTGCGCTTACTGGGAAAAAACCTCAAGCTGGCATTTTGACAGAGTCATAACCATAATGGAGTGAACATAGGAGAGTCTGGCCAATATTTCCTGTAGTAGAGAGAAAATATATGCATGGAAAGCTGGCAAAACTCTCTGGTTCTTACAGAATTTATTTTTCAGTTTTGATTAACAAAGGCAGGTTTTACAATATTAAGATCAAGTTCTGTTCTCCTGCAGTTTTCTTGGAAAGTCAAGTTGCACACTGCCTTTCAGTTGGAGAGTGTCATAATGATGTCTCCCTGCTTGGGAAGTGGGTTAAACATAAAACTGATTCAGGAACGCTTGTATATAGCAGGGGGTTTGAAGGGTCTGTGCCTCTGCCTGCTTGGCAAAACAGAGCTCCCTGCTGTCCAGGTTAGAGGCATGATTAAAATAGACTCATTAGAAGTTTAAATGTCATATCCTAAAAATGCAATAATCTTTAATTCAATGGAACACCAATACATGCGTTAATGAAAATACGCAAAATGTTTAAGAGGCATCAAGTTCTGTTCTCCTGCAGTTTTCTTGGAAAGTCAAGTTGCACACTGCCTTTCAGTTGGAGAGTGTCATAATGATGTCTCCCTGCTTGGGAAGTGGGTTAAACATAAAACTGATTCAGGAACACTTGTATATAGCAGGGGGTTTGAAGGGTCTGTGCCTCTGCCTGCTTGGCAAAACAGAGCTCCCTGCTGTCCAGGTTAGAGGCATGATTAAAATAGACTCATTAGAAGTTTAAATGTCATATCCTAAAAATGCAATAATCTTTAATTCAATGGAACACCAATACATGCGTTAATGAAAATACGCAAAATGTTTAAGAGGCATGGGAAAGCAACAAGAAAAAGAAAAAAAGATCTATTCTCTTTACTTGAAATATCTTAACAACATTCTTAAAATTCAACAGTTTGCCCTCAAACGTGCTCCAAGGAAGCTGAACAGGCCAGCCTGACCCCCAAGCCCCTCTCTAATAATTTGTTTTACAAATTTTACCCGAATGCTCTGATGGTGGTAAGGCCTTCAGCTGTCTCAGAGAAGTGACACAGCAGAGGGAGCTGGGTGCTGTCATCAAGTTCCTGGAGGTCCCTGGGTGTACAAAACACAGCAGATGTCCACCACCATGTAAACATTTCTGTCTGCAGAAATTTCGCTGCACAGCAGACAAAACAGACATTTTATGTATTGCACATGTTCTTTTCAGGATCACACAAAATTTCTATAGTACACTGGCATGGGAATATAACATTCCTTTTTTGCCACAGGAGCCTTTGAATCATCTCCCCTGCTGCCCTCTCCATCTACTTTTGGTCACTTTAAGCTTCTATTTTCCCCCCAGGGATAATGACACTATCATGTCTCTCCTGGATAAAAACCTGCTATCCATTTTAGACAGATCCTACTTACCTTTTATTCTAATTACATTCTATTATTACATTCTATTAATTCTATTAAGTAGAACAGATCCTAATTATCTTTTATTATATATGATAGATTTTGATATATTAACAAAATTAATTTAAATTCAAAACCATTGATTTTAAACTTTAGAGCATGTGATTTGTGACTCTTAGGTCAGATATATAATAGGGTCTGTGTATCAGGAAGTTAATATCTTTTATGATAAGAGCTGGCCTAACAAAAAAAGCTGTATTTCCACGTTAACCTGTCCTCATTTTCAATATCTTGAAGTACCACAACATGCTGAAAGTAAAATATTTCTGATGATAGCAGATCTTCTTTTTGTGCTGTTAACATTGGTTGTAGCAGAGACAGCACTGACAGAGAAATAACATGAGTGATAAATTTCCCTAATTACTCAGCAATGGAACTTCCAAAATCTGCATGGAGCAACATTTTTTAAGTCCAAAAGTTCCAGTCTTTCCTTTTAAAAAAGCAACAATTTCCAAACCACAGAAAAAAAATTACATCTTTCTGTAACACTCTGCCATTGGCATAACAGCCAGTTGTACAAACAGAAGAAAGACCAGATCAATAGAGATAAAAACTTGTTATCAAAATCCTGCTAATTTTGCACAATGGATTAAATAGGCCAGGAGAAACAACTGCTTGATGTTGCTGAATGTTGCAGTGCGCAGAACAGAATTTGCTGCTGATCTTTTGATGATAAATGTCTTTCAAATTTATGATGAAAAATACACAGAAGTTTTTGAAAAATGTAATGGAAAATACAACAAAAAGTGCTGCAAGAAATACTGCAAATATTTGCATTTCTAAATATTAGTGAGGCTTATATGCCTGCAAAGGAATGCATACAAGTGAGTTACAAATACTGGCTGAAGCTATTCCTTCATCCTACGTTTCCCAAGACTAATTTTTAGGGAAATAAATTGGATGTTTGAATTTCTACTGTCCATTGAAAGAACATAAATCACATCTCAAGCGATTTAAAAGAGTTTAATTTAACAGAATAATTTGAGAGTAAAAACCAGGTCTCCTGATTTGTCAGCCACCTTAAGATCTGGTGTACAGGCACATACAGCTTCAGTTTATAGGTTTGGTGGGGCAAGAACAAGGTTTCTGAAAAATCTCAGAGAAGTTAAGCAAATTATTTCATATTTAAACATTTCTGGTTTGTGAATTCTGATTACAGATTTTCTGATAAATAAATCTTCTTGAAAGATTTTGGCTGATAACAAAAGACTAATGGATTGAATTTAAGAAAAAACTTCAAATGGCTTACTAAAGATGTTTTACAAAATTATAGAATGAATTTAGCACTGGAAGCATGACTCTTTTTACTGAAAAAATTGTACTCTTTACACTCAGCCAAACCATCCTGAATGCTCTGCAGTGAAAATGACTTGAAAATGGGGCTTTTTTCCCCAATATTAAGGAAAAGTTGTGATTAATGTTAGTCCAGGAAGCTATTTTCTGTTCTCTACTAACCCTCAAATGTCAAAGAGGAGTTTTAACCATATGCAAGCTCAGCTGATTAACAAACTTCATGTTCATCTGACTCTAAAACCAAAAAATCTATTCAGTTGGCGTTACTTCTCCAGATACCCCATTTATAGCCAGGTCAGTTGGAAATATTCCCCAGTGCGTGTCTCAAATGCATGCCTCGGGATCAGAAGCAGGATGCAATGCCCATTTTCCCCTTTTCTGGCTCCTACAACCTCACATTCCACCACAGTTCTTATGTAAAATATTTCATGGAGGAAATTTTCAGGATAGCTCTTTAATACATACTTGGAAGCAACCCTGAAGTATTTCTGGATAAAATAAAATGCTATGCCCAGGGGCACGAGGGCCACAAGGAACCATGGAGTGGCATAGGAGATCATTCCAATGGCTGACAGGCAGAGCAAGGTGGATCTGGTCAGAGACTCCAGTGTGGGAGGGATGTGCTAGAAGGAAATTAAAAACATCCATAAGGAAAAAATCCCTGGTAGCACCACTATAAACCTTTTTCTATAAGAAAAGTGGAAAAATATCACTATGTACTCATTGATATTCTCTTAATATCAGGAGTCTTTCTGTTTCTGCGCATGTCATAGCCAAATGTACAGGGGTTAAAAAATGAATTGGTAGGTTTTTGTTTTCTAAAGGTCAGAGTTTCAAAGATCATGGGGAAATAGGAACAATTTCCACCTCATTTATATATCAGGCAAGGACAAGAAAATTGTTCTTGATTTGCCAGATATTTAGAGAAGTAGAATGCTCTATCTCAGAGTCTCATAATTATTTATTCCACGTTCCCATCAACCTTACCTTCAGGATTATTGTTCATAAAAAATTTTAATGCATAGCCATAGTGAGAGCCTTTCTTCCCCCTGAATGCTCTAAATCCACATGTGCTGCCAGTTACAGTGGAACATTCATATGTCACACCTACTCCCACATATTCAAAGTTGTTATATTCTACTGTGTTTCCTGTTTCTAGCTCCAAATCTGATGTTTTCTTAATCCAGATCTTCAAACAGAATCAACCAGTCTTCATATGACAAAAATTAAGAGCCACTACTTCCTGCTATGTTTATTTTAATGGTTAGCTGCCCTCATTACTACAAATGTGTGTACTTTTTACTTTGAGTAAAAATTATCATTCCCAGAGCCTGGTTTTGCTATGCTTTTCTCTATTGAATATTTTAATACATCATCTTTTTCAGGATCTACATGAAAATTTGCAAATCCAGGACAATAAAACAGAATATATTGATACATCTACCTGATCAATGATATTTGTATCAGCAGAGAAGCGATTTAGAATTAGCCCCAGTGGAGTCATGTCAAAGAACCTGTTGGACAAATTAAAACCAAAAAGTAACCTGTAGAGGAATTCCAGTTTTGGATTAAAAATCCAGTCAGACAGAACACAGAGCTTTGTACAGCTATTGTCTTAAACCAAGAAATAAATATGAATAACATACCAGATTATCTTATCTGCATCCTGTCTAAATGCTTCTTTTGGCACTTTCCCCTGAAAAAAAACTTCTCTTCCAAAAACCTGCTGGCTTGTGTCCTGAACTTTCCTTCTTGCTCCATCAGTATTTAAGATCCCTTCCAAAGATCACAGCCTGTTCCTGGCTGCTGCTCAGCCTCCTAATGGGCACCAACCCCAGATATTTCATGAAAGCACTGTGACAAATTTATTTGTTATTCAGGCATCCTTTTGGCCATCCTGCTGCCTGTGAGACCCTGGGTATTTTGCACAGAAGAAGTCTTGGTGTCCACATGGTTTGACACCATGGCCATTGCTCAGAGCTGGAGCTGGGTGACCTGTAGCCTGAACTGCCCTCAGAGATGTCCTTGACCCCCCAGCCCTGAAGGGGTGCCAGCTTTCTATAACATTTCAGTCAGATAAAAAACAGGGGCAAAATTTCACATGTTTTCTCATGGAATTTTTTCCCCCTATGATTATCTCACTAATTATTTTCCTTTTTTGAGGCCTTGAAGGAAACAGGTCAAAACCAAGAGCTTTTCCTAGGAGTACCCTTGCCGTCACACAGAAGACAGGTTTTGACCATGTAGCTTTTTAGGGACATCATTTTTGCCGTACCTGATTGGTCCAAGGATGATCTTGTTGAGGAGATGGTGGTGTAGGTTCTTGGCTGCTGTGAGGCCCATCCACTCCACAGTCAGGGATGTGATGAGGCAAAGGATAATTCCAGCTCCAGAGAGGATGCTGAAGACAGCTACATGATAAGCCTAATGGAATGACAAATATATCAGTCCTAGAAATAAACAGATGTTTCTTTTCTGCTAGGAAGTCCCCAAGGTACCTGGTACCCATCAGTTATTATATCATATCTCTTGTATTACTTAATGATATATCATCTTTGGGAAATAAAAGAACTGTGATGGAACTGCAGTGATGGAACTGCAATTCATTAAGTCCACATAATTAGAAATTCTGGCAGTTCTAAGATTCCTCTCTCTATTCTACCCCTCATGAACTTGAAATGATAGCTCTTAGAACTGTGAAGACTTACTATGTGGACAATTACAAAGGATTGTTAGCCAAGAAACTTAGTAGAACTTCTCAAGAATTAAGGCATTTGAGCAATGTTGGAAAGTTCCACTTTATTAAGTTCAAACATCATGAAATTCCCAGAGCAAATCCTAAACTGATTTGCCAGGGTTATAGCAAATTTGAGCCTTCTGAAAGTCTACTAAGTGGATTCCAGTGAGATATTGTATATGAGTCAAATTTACAGCTATAAGCAGATTGTACGTAAGCAGTACAATTGAAGACTTCCAATTTTTTTTTTCTGGCAGGACGCTACTTGACAGCCAGTACTTAGGAAAGTGGGGTCATTGACTTAAAAGAGCACTTATAAAATCCAGATGGAAAAGTTTAATGTAAAGCTCCTTACTTTGAAAGGCCAATTATTTTTCTACTCGCAAATATGCTTCTGTTTCAGTTCTGAATGGTCAAAGAGAATGATAAAATTTGAATTTTCTTCTTTTAACATTAAGAATACATCCATCCTGTACAATAATCTACCTGTCATTTCTATCCATCTGGCTTCTAGATGAAAAGCAAATAATTATTTTAGAACATGTTTTCTTTAATTTTTTTTTTCCTATCAGGCTCCAAGATCTGGCTCACCTTCTCTGTGTTCTTATCCTCATCAGTATTCCTGGCTTCATTTGCATTGTCCATGGATGTCCATGTAGCAAGCCAATAATCTATGGCCACAATAACTGAGTGTTTCAACAGCTTGGAGAAAATCATCAGAAAGAGCAAGAAAAATCCTCCAGAGGTTAGATATCTCCAACAGGTTTTCCATGGCATCTTTGTCCTGAGCCTCAAGACAGTTGACATGTTATCATCTTCATCTTCTTCCTCTTCCTCCTCTGTGACTCAGACATTTGATCAAGTTAGCTTGGATTCAATAACTGTTAAACTGTTAAACAAGTTTACCAGATTCGTTGGATTTTTTTCCTTCTGCTTTGAATACAAATTTTAAAGTAAAAATTCAGTTTGTCATTTTAGACCAGCAAACAGTTCAGACATATTTTCGTAAGACTTCCCCTGTGCTCTTTAAGCAATTCTATAGTTTGCCAATCTTTGACTTGTCACAGTTCTGTTAAGAAAATAATTTTATAAACTAAGTCTTCACTACTTATTATTTAGAGCAGAGATGAGGCCTTTCTCAACATGTTCATCACCTTCTATTATACAGTTAGCAGAGCAATTTGGAAGATTTTAGAAAACTGTCCAAACCTTTCCACCGAGATTCTTCATCATCTGTTTGCATGAAAAAGTTCAATTTTCCCTTCAATCAAGAGTACTAAAAATATATTTGATCACATTCTATTGAAACACAAATGGTGGAAGACTTCTGCTATGGAAAATACATATTTCATAGGTGTATAAAAATGAAATTTAATTTTTTATCCCAGATAATAAGAATATATATATCTCACAGGAATATATATATCCCCTGCAGGCTGCACTTGAAGAAGAGAAATATTGACATGCTCTTGACAGCTACATAATTTTTTTTTCTTTACAATTGTTTCTGTTGCTGTACTTCTGTCTCATCCCTCAATAAATCCAGGCACTGAGTTAACAAATAAATTAACTTGTTTTGATAATGCCCTTACCTCTGTATGATGTTTAGGGAAATATATGGAGAATCCCTTAAACAAGTTATATTGTAAACAGGTCAGAATATTGGACTTTCCACTATTATTTCCAAATGTCATCAATAGAGTCACACTTTGCTGCTAAGAACTGACAGCTATAAAAGTGGAAAGGCAATGAAAAATGGTATTAAATAAAGTAATTGCAAAACAAACCTTCATCTTCATCTTCCAGTTGTGACTTAGATTCTCTGGGGTACATGGCCCTTCTAAGGGTTTTTCTCTCAAGAGTTGTCTGGTCAGCTTCCATATCCTGAAATAATTAGGTTGTCATTATTATTATTAATTAACAATAGGTTTTATTAATTTGACATATAATTTATTAATTTGAGAGCATAGTTGTTCACCAATTGTAGTAGTACTTGTAGCAATCTCAAAGAGACTTTACTTGGTAACTCACAGAATGGAAAAACACAGTATTTTTCAATTTAAATTTCAGAGAATTCAGTTTTGTTCACTTCTTTCCCTCTCTCTGCCATTCTTTCATTCCCTCTCTTCTGGAATAGTAAAAACTTCAAAAATAGTCTTTATAGAATCCTAAATATTCATGGCAATAACAAAATAAAAGGATAAGGGGTACCGCTGGGTTCAACCCTTGCCCCATCAAAGGATCAGTTATGCACATTTCCATGGGTTTCTTGTCTAAGATGTCCTTACAAATAATCCATGATGAATATACCGCACAATTCCTGAACAATCCATTCCAGACCCTAAAACTCCTTACAGGTCAAGAGGTTTTGCCTTAAAGTCAAGTTATAAACTCACTTCAGAAATAGTTTGGGTTTTTTGGAAATTGAACGTCAAATATTTTTTTGAAGAAAAGTCATCCTTGCCCAAATGCTCCTATTTACCTTTTCCAGCTCTTGATCTTGGCGATTCATCAGAGTTTTCCAGTGTTCATACAGCTCAACATCCTTGTTTTGGATATCCTTTAGTGTTCCTTCTCTAAGCACCATTCCATCCTTCATTGCTATGATCTAGAGGAGAAAGTACACAGCACTCAACAACACAGATACCACAATCACTGACCTGCATCCTACCAGATATGTCTCACCATTAGTGACAATACGATTATGCAATTTTCTGTCTTCATTTTATTCAATATTTTATTAATGACTTCTGAAGTTTGCTGGCATAACTCATAAACTGAAACTCATGTAAGTCATGCTTTCCTGCACATGTAAAAAGCATTGAAAAGAAGAGATAGATATAGTTTCAATTAAATCAAAATTCTCCAGGCCTTTTAATGAACAAAAAAAAAATCGACATAAATAATGTAAAAATAAAATAGTTCTTCCACTATAAAATCTGTGTTAAAGTGGCAGTTAGCCACATGGCATACAGAATTAAGAAGGGACTCTATTGCAGAGAAAAGTAATAATCTCATTAAATGCTATGGTGTTAACTTCAAGTGTACATTCATGCTTAGCAAATTTTCCCCTGGGACCTCTTCTCTTACCCAGTCAGCATGTGGCAGATATTGTAATTTATGTGTCACTAGAACAAGAGTCCTCTTGTCCTCTTGCAGAAACTTCAAAATCCCTTCCTGCATTAAGTGATCACTTAAGTGAATGTCCAGTGCAGAGAATGGGTCATCCTGCAATCACATCAAATTGAAAAATATTAAAACAGGATACAAAAGTGAGGTTTATTCCTAAAATAGTATTTTTAAAATAGAAAGCATCTGTCTTAACTGGTGTTTCATCTCTCTCTAGTGACGAGGACCCAGTCAGAGAGCTGCACTAGTGAGGTGGAATCAACTGCTCTTAAGTTCACAGCAGTGGACTCAGTTTAATTTTTTTGTGTCTGGCTCTGTGTAGTGCTGGGGCCTCACTGACGGAGTGCAGGAACACCAGAACTGAAATTTTCCATCCAAATTTGAAAATTCTAGGATCCAAAGCCAAACTTGGGCCAAATTTTGATGTGAAACTGGCATGGGAAAATTAAAGCAGAGTTAGCAACTCTTCTCATTTCCTCCAAACTTAACTACAGACCTGCTAGGTCTTCACTTTGAGTGAGTGCGGCTGGATATAAGGCAACATTCAGATAAGGATATCAATATGCAAACACTTTTTCTTCAAGAAGTCTCTACTTAATTTTGAAGAGGCTCAAACAGCCCCTTCATGAACCTCCTGAAATTCCTAATGTGCCTTGACAGTAATAACAGAGAAGGGAAAGGCTGTTCAACTCCACAGCACTCTGCAGAAGAGTGCTGAGCCCACAGACTGTTCATTATGGCTCCTTATTAGAAATCCTGCTGATTTCTGGGACTGTGCTGATAGTAGATCATTACTGAGAACAAGGAGAAGACAATCTGTTCCACTCTTCCAGTGTTAATTTGTGCAGGAATTCCCATCTTCATCAGTCTCCCAGGATGTTTTGATGCTGCCTCTGATGGATGCTTATTTCCAATCTCTAGAATTTGATTTTGGAGTTGAATACAAGTCCCCATAGGTCTTCTAAATATAAACTAAATATATGAAATTACAGTTTTATTACTAACTTTGCACGCTCCATGTGAAAAAAAAAAAATCTTACCAAGAAGACAATGTTGGTGTTCTGGTAGAGTGCTCGAGCAACACAGATTCTCTGTCGTTGGCCACCACTTAAATTAATCCCCTAATGATTCAAATGGATCAGAAATAGGCATCTTTGAATAACCATTATGATAGGCCTTTGAAAATGTGAGGTTTTTTACATTTATATTGTTCCATTAAAAATAAAAAACTTCATTAAAATGCTGCTTCTATTGATAAGCATAGTCCTCATATAATACTAAAAGAAAAGTTATTATTCATGGTAATTATTCAAGTGTAAATTATGAAGAGCTGCTCTGAGCACAGTAGGCTTTTTAGATTGAAAAATTTAACCAATACCAGCATCAAATTCAGCTAGCAAAACATGGGAGACTTTGGTCAAGAAACTCCATTTGAGAAATAGCTGAAGAAGCAGAAGAGATTTCAAATGGTTTTGCAGAAACACTTGGTGAATTACAATTATTTACCAGTCTGGCAGCCCAATACAGACTAGAACTGCGTGACCCCAGGAAGTGTCTTCTTAATACAAAGGCCAAGCAGAGATTAAAGCATTCACATTATTTACCCTTTCTCCAATTTCTGTCTGGTCACCAAATGGTAGTAAGTCAATATCAGGCTGCAGAGAACAGGCATCTGTAACAGCCTTGTACCTGGAAAAACAACGTGGTCATTGCAATTGTTTACCCAGACTCTCACTCTTGCTAACACAAAAACCTCCAGGTAGATGTCACCACAAAGTTTTTTATTGCTCTGTGATGGCTGGATAATTGTAAAAATAACTAGGGCAAAATGATTGTTGAGAATTAATCCTGGAGCATTGTAAATGAAGCATTGTAAAAAAATTACATCTTTATTAGAAGTCTTTATTAGCAAGACTGCTTTTTAATTATGTAAATTATTTGAGCATATTCCTCCCTGTCATGGAGTTGTGTTGTTGGACTCCAGAGTGTTTGAAGCTATTTTCCACTGAGGTTTTATTCTTCCCCCTTTAAATGCATCTTCATTTTCTTTGGAGTGATATTACAGGACAAAGGATCCTTACAGTGCTTCTGGTCTTACCAGATCTAGCAAACCACTTGCAAAATTTAGAAATTTTTTTTGTGAGATTTCTGGGTCTGTAGCAGATGATCTGCTGCTGAGCAGTTGGGATCAGACAATTTGAGTGATGAAATTCAGCCTTGTCCCTTTGAAGGTAGTGAAACAAGTTGATGGATGTAGTGGCTGAAGGATCTGGTCCCTGAAATTTTCTGTATTTCAAGGAATTTGGTCATGATTAGGTTTTATCAAGTCAGAATGGAGTCATACATCTTAGCACAGACTGAGAGGAACAGGGTATTTTTCAGTAATTTCAGTATTTTCAATAACTGAAAACAGAGAGTATTGCCTTTGAAACATCAGCAATTTGTTTTCCTTAAGTCCAGTTACTTTTTCTACATTTGTTAACTGACCTTTTAGAAGGATGGAAGAAACAGGTGCTGGATAGGCACAATAGTAGCTGTTCACCTCAGTTTTCACGCTTCCTTCTCCCATATTTATAAAGGAAGAATTAAGGGCATTCCCTTGAGGCACCCCATCTTCATAAATGCTGTTTTTGGAAAGTGACTGCTCCAGTGACTTGATCACAGCAGGATTAACAAAAAAACTCAGTGTAAACATGCCTAGAATCCCTGTTGCTAAAGTCCTCCGGCAATCTTGGGCTCCATTAAACAACAATAAAAAAAATACATAAGTAGTCTCCAAAGATGGGTTTCATCTCACCTTGGAAATTACACATATGGCTTCAGCTGTATTCCATGGGGAGCCACTACCACTGTGGAATTTCTCACAAACACCTTAGACACATGCTCCGGTTAGAGGAGCAGCTTAACTTAAATCAGAAACCTTCCTCTGAGGTGAAACAGATCAGCTAAATCCACCCCAAGTTTAGCATGCGCTGATTGATATTTTCCAGAAACTATAAACTTCCTCCAGAAGATACCAAAAAACCCTCTTTAAAAGGAACTGCCAGATGTTTTTGCAAGGAGGTGGGTATTTACCTCTGCTTATTAAAGGGACTGCCAAAGATGATGTTCTCCTCCACGGTGGCATTGAGCAGCCACGGTTTCTGAGCTGCGTAAGCCACGGAGTACCTGTTCCTACTGCAGACAGACACAGAGCTTTAGTAAGAAAAAAGCCCTCACACTATGAAATGTCTGATAATCAAGTTTTTTAAACTTAGTGCACCTGAATGTGCACTCAGAAAAATACAGAAAAACACAAGCAAAACAAAGAGAAGGGAAGAGTTTTAAATTTGATGCTTTTGTTAGAACAGCACCCACTCTCTCTCCCCTGATGGCAAAATCTACACTCTAGGTTGTATTCTATTCTACTATAAATGGCTGGTACCTACCTCAATCTAGTAATTGCAATTCAAATCCAAAGGCAAATTATGCTAAGAAATATTAAATTCTTGCAGGAATAGTTATTTGGCATTATTTTTTCTAACAACAAAACAGAGTGAAAAGGCACTGCTCAAATGGCGTTTGCAAACTTGACTTGCTGCTTTCTAAAGTGTAAGATTATATTTTATATATATATATATATATATATATATATATTATATGTGGCCACACATATAAAATACTTTTTTCTTAGTGAATATTTTTTCCTTTCAGTTTATTATATCCTCAATGATATTGAAAAAGTGAGCAGTTTAATCACTGTGCATACTTTAAATGTGTCTAAATGCCTGATGATGTTTGTCAATAGGGGTATGAATGTTCTTTACTTCTGGCTGTTTTGCCAAGCAGGAAAAATGTTCTTGTAATTTCAGACGTTTTTCTGAGATGCCCAAGGTGATGTGAGGAAGGAGGTGTTTGCTGGTGTCAGCTCATGGTTCTGAGCACTTATACAATCATGGAATGATTTGGGTTGGAAGGGACCTTAAAGACCATCTTATTCCAACCCCAGCCATAGTCAGGGACACCTTCCACTAGCACAGGTTGCTCTGAGCCCCATCCAGCCTGGCCTTTAACCCAGGGATGGGGCAGCCACAGCTTCTCTGGGCAACCTGTGCCAGGGCCTCATCACACATACCATAAAAATTTTTTTTTTAATATCCAATCTAAACCTCCTCTCTGTCAATGTGAAATCATTGCTTCTTGTCACGTTACTCCAGGCCCTTGTAAAGAGTCTCTCCCCATCTTTCCTTCAGGCTCCCTGCCAGTTCCAGAAGGCCACAATGAGGTTCCTTCTCAGACTCTTTGATGGTGATGCTTCCAGCAAAATATTTGCTTAGCTTCATTCGTAAGCATTCATACTGAGACAGATGGTGCTAAGGCAGGAGAAGCAGCTGTTTAGAAGCTGTCAGCAATATCCCAAAACTTTCAGGATTTTTAGCCATTCATATGCATTCATATGAAACACATCCTCAAGATTATGGAGCATAAAAGCATGGTGTGGCTCCCAACCACAGCTCTGTGTGCCACTACCTCTCTGTCATTTATTACATACTTTTAGTGGAACTTGTTATTCTTTTAAACCTGGACCCAGTGGTGGAGTCCCTGCTTGGCTTCAGCTGGAGCTGAGCTGGCTCCCTCTGTGCCCTGCCCCATCCCTGGTTAGGAACCACAGGGAACCAAGTGCTGGGCAGAAAACTCAAAAACACGTGGGAGGAGACACCTAATGATGCCTCATACCTAAAGATCCTGTCATGCATGACAAGGAGCAAACTGAACTCCCACTGATGTCAGATGGGAGCTGAGCATCTTTCAGAAAAGACAGAGGTAGTGCTTCACTGGCTGGAGAAATGTGGGATCCACTGGATTTGCACAATCTATAAATTAATACCACAGTTAATAATTATCAGCATGGAAAAGAAACATGGAGATGGGCTAAGAGCACAAAGATGAGGATTTGGGGAAATTCTACATATATTAACGAGTGTTTTATGATACATTAGAAAAGAAGTAATACCTTCTGGATGCTTCAAAAGAAGGTTCCATTTCATTTACACTGTAAATTATGGTAAATGACATTTAGTAAGCAGTAAATATAAATAATAACATTTTGTGCTAGTTTTACATACAGTGAACCTGGAATTAATTACATACTTTAAGAACTCAGCATAAGTTTGGGTTTTTATGTTCTTGAAGGGAAAATAAACAAGGTCTAAGCAAAACCATAACACTTTTCTGAATGTGACAGTTTGGTATCTACAAGGCATAGTGGCTAAACAGGCAAATGATGTTGTTAGAAAATTATTTTAAATTAAAGTTGTATCATAAAACCTATTAAATATTAAAATATTAATACTGCCTGGCAAGCAATAAGTTAGCTTCTCCACACAGTTCTGCCAGTGGCCTGCAGAAGTTGGTAATTAATGTCAAATTTCTCCTGGAGTAAAGATGAGCGTTGCAGCTACACTGTAGGATCAGAACACACTTTGAATCTCTTTGTAGCACTAAGGCTGCATAAAGCTGTGCACAGCCCTACAACATGTAGATTTTCCTTGTCATCTTCCACTTCTTAAAGATCATATCCTTAAAAAATATGTTCTGAAGAGCATTCAAATGGCAGCAATGACATGAATGATTTTGCAGTTCCCTCTGTTTGTTAATTGACTTTTGAACAGTGCCAAGAGCCTGGAATGGCAGGCAAAGTAGTTTTGGACCAGCAACAATGCTCATTCATGAGACATGGTGATGCATCACTGTAAAGTGCAAAACCTAAAAGAGCTTATACCAGGTAAATATAAACAGGCATTGGAAGGGAGTAGAAAACTTACGCTAAAACATTCTTTTCCTGACTTTAGAAAAAAGCCATGAACAAACAAATCCTCTCAAGCCTACGGACACTCCAGATGAAACACTTCAATCCTGAGACAGAAATGACTGCCTGACTACTGGATACCAGTAAGTGCAGCTGTACTCATTTGCAGGATATCCAAGTCTAGAAAAGGCATAAAATTTCTAATAGCAAGCAGAGTTCTTGTAATGTCAGACTCATGTATTACCATCTTCCCAAAATATCAGAACTGAGACACATTGTTTTCTGTGCTGCACATCAGCTCTCTGAGGACTTGGGCAATTCAGGCCTCCTAAAATGCACAGTCTGTGTTTTCTTCATACACCAATTGCCAGAGAAGGTGCTGCATCAGAGGGGAATAAAACTCAGAAGTGTCAGAGAGCCACATGTTGAGGCTCAAAATAGACAGCTCCTCACTAAAACTTGGTCTCTCATTCAGCAAAAGCTTCCAGTCTTCTCTACAATGGAAAAAAGTTACAAGAAAACAAAAGATGGAGTCTAAGGAGAGATTGAAAAGGGGCTGGAAAATAGGTGAAGGCAAACAAGAAGAAGAAATTTGCTCTACTTTTGTCAGGAGAGCACTGCAGTGGTAGAGAAAGAGAAAATGTTTTCAGGTATAAGTTTGGGAGCACCCTCTGAGCTACAAGTTAACAAAAACTAGGCACAAGCCTTCAAGACTCCTTGCAATTCCATGCCAGATTTAATATGCTTGCCATGATAACCAAACAAACTTCTCAATGGGCAAGGACTAATTTTAGGAGCTTGGTTTGTTAAAACCCTTTTTCCTTGGTTAAAAATTTCATTCCCAGCTTAGTTTGACAAATGGACTTTGATTCTTCCAAATTATGAATGAGATTTCTGTGAGAACCCACATTCACCAATAATCTCATGAATGAACACAGCAAAGACCTTTAGTGTGCTGGGGCCTTCACAAACAAGGAGATTAAGTATTTTGTTTTATACTTTATTACCCTTCTGAATCTGAGAGAGTGATGTGATTGCAGGGCATGGGAGTGGGCTGAAATTGAAGCTCCTGCAATTTCTAAAAAAGATATTTTATTTGCCTGAGTGGATTAGCATTTATTTCCTCTAGTTTATTTATTTATTTGGCTATTATTTATTTATTATGGCTATTATTTATTTATTATGGCTATTTATACTGATTTTTAGCTGAACTATAAAATATACATATTGCCCAAAATGGGGTGTGGTAAATTCAAGTCTGAAATGGTAGGAAAGACCAAAATAATCAGCCATTTTTATAGGATTTGAATATATATGATGAAAATACAAACAAAAAAGAAGAAAAAGAAGAAGAAGCAGAAGAAGCAGAAATAGAAACAAAGGAGGAGGAGGAGGAGGAGGGAGGAGGAGGAGGAGGAGGAGGAGGAGGAAGGTATGCAAAATCTCTGAGATAGCCCTGTAATCACAGAATGAACCATTTCCTCTGCTAATGTAGGGAGGAAATTGAGGCAAGATGAGGACCAAGCATCTACACAAATTCCATACAGGAGTTCTGAGGAATTTAGGCCTGTCCCTGCAACCAGAACTGGTAGTTCTGCTGGTTTTGGCCTCTGACGTTTATGTGGATGATTTTTTATTCCTTCAGTGTTTTCTGTAATCTCCTGTGGTTGTAATCTTTGGGTGAGCATTGTACTTGGCAATCCTTTTGAGGGGAGCTTTGACTTTTCCTAATATTTGTCACATCCTTCTGGATTCTTGAGGACAAAGCAGGCCATTTTTGAGGATCTATTTACTCTTGTGTTTCCTGAGCTTTTCACTTAGTATACAACAAGCTGTTTGCACAGAAACCATTTCAGTGTACAAAAAACTATGTAGCAAGTGAAAGGTTTCTACTTAGTCCATCTTGGCTTGGCAGTTGGAGAAGATGGTACTGACTGTTTGGTTTGATATGCATGAGGGGAATACATGTCTGTGCGATTCCCACAAATTATTAAGAAATAACTTTATAATAAAGAACTCTCATGTGAAACAGGCTTGTCTGGATGACAACACCCAGACACCCTCATGCACCAGTGTCTAACAAGTCTCTCAATCTGATTACTCACTGGGAAAACAAAAACCCAGCTCTGTGTCTAAGGATGTCACATTTCTGGGCCATGTCTAATATAAGTGGGAAAAACTGAGACCCAGCCCATAAGAACTTTGCCAAGTTCTTTTACAGAAAGATTTACTGCCATGCTTTATTTCCCTGAGATGCCAAAGCAGTGACAACCCTGGCAGCAGGACACACAGCTCTCACTGCAGTCAGCCCCCCCAGCAACAGGGTATTTAAATCCCAGCGATGCTTGGCCGGATTGTTCCAATACAACTGGGGCTGCAATCTTATCCATGCTTACAATTACTGTGTTGTTACAGCTGAATTTGTAAAGGAATTCACCTAGCCTGCATTTCATCCCTGGATCAATAGACATGTTAGTAGTCATACATGGAGAATCACATGGAAAGGGACTTAAAAGAGAAAATAGGATCTTTATTATGGTTTTGGAAAATACAGGAGCCACTTAGTTAAATACCTGAAGTATCCTTCTGTATTCATCTGTTTGCCAGGCAGTCTGAAATTATCAGCCAAGTATAACTGTTTGCATCAGCTGTATCACAGTTATAATGTGCAATGAAAAAAAAATCTGAGGGGTTTGCTAAAACCTGAGTTGGTGTTGTGGTTATGTACAGATTGCTAATCAACTGAGAGCATGATTCTATCTCTTGAAAAATATTAAACTTACTTTTTTTCCACAATTCATAATTATTAAACATTTTATAAGCTGTATCTATTATGTTCCTAAGATTTCTAATTTTCTAATCTTTCCAAAGTTCCATATCTTTAACTAGGAAAAATCTCAGTCTTTCTCAAATACTTCTTTCAAAAAAATTGTGAGAATCCTTTCATGGTACATTCTACTTACTCTTATTTTTTTTAAACTACTGAGAAAAACAATGTCTGATTGTGGTATAAAAAGCTTCATTGCATGTCTCAAAGAAATTAACTGTGGTAGGTTGCATATTTTTCTTCCTTCAAAGCCTAAATTCATATATAATTAAACTAAATTTAGTGTAGCCTTGGTTTCAACTGTACCTGCTACTCCAGTGAGATCATATGTTTAGAATAGCAAAAAGTGAAGTGCAGCTAGAGAGAAAAAATGTTATGAATACCATCAGATGAAAAGCAAAAAACATCCAGTTTTCAACACTGTTGTAAGAAAAATATGATAAAGGATGTTACTAGTCAAGGAATGGGGCAACAAAATATTGATCTCTCTAACAAGATTCCCTCTTTTCTCAGCAAAAAGATAACTGAGTTTGGCTTGGTAGTTTTAAAGAAATAGAACTGATCTTTAAAACCAAAGAACAAGTCTTGGGGTTACAGCAGATTGCTTCCACCATCTCTGCCCAGTCTAGGCTTGAAGAGTGCTTGCTGCCTCAGTTTCTGTGGGAAGTTCTCATTCACTGGTTCTGAATCCAAGGCCTGACCTCATGAGCCGTTCTTTCAGAAACAGCTTTTGCCCAGCCTTTACTTAAAAGGTGTTCAGTGTGCTCAGGCTGGTTTTTGAGTGTACTATTGTGAAGAGTGACACTGTTGCATAGGTGAGGCTTGGGTAGGTACCAGGGAAGGAGAAAATAATTTCTCACATGTAATTACATTTCTTTTTGCACCAGCAGTAGCAGCAGCTCTGAGTAGAAACAAATCCTTTCCTTTACACTGGCCCCCAACACATCCCACTGGGCTGAAGAAGCTCCACACTTTCACTGGTGGGTACAGGAACAACGTGACAACGCTGACTTCAATCATAGTGAGTACTGAAGCCTATTTGATAAAAGGAATAAGCCTATGCTTATTATCCAGGTCACTTGCTAGGCCAATATATTAGATATTGAAACAGAAAAATTAAGAAATAGGAATTAAGCATAAAGAAATTCCTGACCAGAAGAGAAGGGGAGCTGACAAGAACAAGAAAGGAGCAAGACTGCAAGATAAGATAAAGAGCTAGAATGCACAAACAGGATGCAAAGACAAAGGCACCACAAGATAAAGGGTTTATTTGGACACCTAAGCTGGAAAGAACGGTATCAAAGTCCAAAAGGTGGTCAAAGTACTAAAAGGAACATGCATGAGAAGACAAGGTGAAAAGTTCAACTAAAGAGAAACCTCATCCCAAAGACCCCCAGACAACCACTGAACTGACCAAAAACGACCAGTACGCAGCCGCAAAGGGGCATGGAGCTAATTTTAATATGAAGCAAAGACAGGTGAGATTAGGAAATGAATATGTATTAAGCATATTGTGTAAACCTAGTTTGTAAAGGATAAAAAGAGAAAGCCAGAGCTCAAAAGTGTGCACGCTTTTCGGAGGAGATATCTCCCATGCACCTCTACACTGAATAAATTCATACCTACTCTTATAACTACTCTGCAAGTTATAAAGTTTTCTATCTGCATATCAATATTAATCACCAGACTAGCCTCTTTCCCTTCTTGGGACACCCTGTTCTGCCTACTCTGAACGTGACAAAACAGTGAGAAATTCTTCCTGAGTTTGCAGGTGATGCATTCCAGAGAGGATCTGGTTAATGGTAATCACTCAACATGGAGTTCTGAGACATGAAGTTTTACATTTCTCACAGCAAATCTCAGCCTCCTCCTTAAATGAATACAGCAATTAATAGCTATATAAACATACTTGCTCCAGTGAACTTTTCCCTCCAGGGTCTGCATCTCTCCCAGTATAGCAAGGAGAAGTGAAGACTTGCCACAGCCAACTTGGCCCACGATCATTGTCATCTGACCTACAATAATAGTAAAAACAACAAAACACTTTTTAGAAAGAGAAAAAAACAACAGTTACACTCTAGTTCACAAGGCTCAGGTAGATTTAGCTCTAGAGCACTTGAACTGATTCAATAATCTTTTTAGCATCCACTATATAAATGGGTAATATTGCATGTATTAATCTATGGAGACAGTAATGGATTGCAGTAACACACTAATCTCCGAAGGAATGAGACTTTTGCTCTTACGTATATTAGCATTTGTTTCACAGGACTGTGTTACTCTATGAAAGTTATTTAGGGTCAAATGATATATGGTGGGGAGTGGTTATTCAGCCTGGAGATCCATGAAAATTTGGACCAATCTAATAAATGAACTGAAATTAATTTGGACCAATCTAAAAAATAAACTGAAAGAAGACCCATTACTCTTTTCTGCTTTGCTGTAGTTCTCCTTATCCCCCCACACAGATACTTTCCTACCTCCAGTCCTACTCTGCAGTGAGAACAGTGCTTCTCAGGTCTTCCCATAAACTGATTGAACTCATTAACTGTGCTGGCCAGTGCATTTCTTAGACTCACAGAATGTTTGTGTTGGAAAGTACCTTACAGATCACCTCATTCCATTCCCCTGCCGTGGGCAGGGACACCTTTCACTAGCCCAGGTTTCTCAGAGCTCAATCCAGCCTGGCCTTGGACACTTCCAGGGATGTGGCAGCCACAGCTTCTCTGGGCAACCTGTGCCAGAGCCTCACCAACCTCACAGGGAAGATTTCTTTCTTCATATCACATCTAAACCTTTTCTCTGGCCGTATGAAGCCATTCCCCCTTGTCATGTCACTCCAGACCCCTGTCAGGAGTCTCTCTCCATGTTTCTTGTAGCCCCCCTTTAGGTACTGGAAATTTTCCAATTAAACTTCTCTCCAGCTGGGAAGCCAAGGGCTTATTCCTTCCAAAAGAGGCAAACTCTGGCTCACCCGGTCTGTGAACCCAAGGCCTCAGACTGTAAACTCCTTGGAGCAAAGACATTCTGCTGGTGACACTTAATACTACATGGAAACAAATCATACAGGCTTGGGGATTACTAAATTACCATGTGACAGCAACCTAAAGTAATACTCTATTTTAAACAAAGCCCTTGATAGGAGGTCAAAATAAAACATAAGACTATTTAATAACATGAAATGCCAGCAGACAGTGTTATGAATATTACAGCATTATCAACAAGAAAAGAAATAAAATTATTGTGGTTGTTATTATAATAATAGAAAATAACAGTTGCTACTTTTCACAGCTGCTATGCAAGTATTCCAAACCAAATCAGCATTTTGTAAACCTATGGAATCCCTAGCCAAAGACATTGAGGATGTAAGGAATTTCAAGAATTCAGCTTGATAAAGAGGAATTTATTGAGAGACAAAATAATTAAGGATTTTTTGACAGAAAAACTCCATCTTCTGAATGAAAATAGTTGTGAACTGGAAGACCATAAGTTGATAAATGGCAGGAAGAATATAATACATGAGTGTTGCTGAAAATAACATACTGAGTTAGATGGACCCTTGGTTTGAATGAGTCTGGAGTTCTCCCTCTTTCTTTTTCTTCAATTTCTCTATTAAAAATAATAATGATATTTTTTCAACCATAGTTTCATGTCTATTTTAACTCTTGACTTAGTTTGTGCTATTATAGAACTATGTAAACTATAGATATATAAAAGCCACATAATTTATCTAATGATATTACTATATGAACAATACAGCTTATGACCTTGTATACACTTTTAACCTCTATTTTTTCTTTAAAAATTCTAAATGTGTACCTTTGTGCATTTCAAAACATCAAGAAGTGGAATTAATAACAATTTGGCATTATATATTTCATTTTTAAGGTGTGCTTTCATCCTACCTGTTGGGATTCTAATGTTTATGTTGGACAGTGTAGCTAAACCACTTCCCCACGAAAAGTATCCATTGGTCACCTACAAAACAATTACCACAAATCAGATATTTAAACACAGGAGGGGAAAAAATTAAAATTATTAATTTAGATTTAAAATACCTTCATAAAATAAATATGTGATTAATAGACACAGTGTTGTATGGTTGTACACACAAAGAAAAAAGCAAGCTAAGTTTGTAAATATTGCCAAACCCCCAAAAATTGTGAAAAAGATAAATACACAAATGTACATAATGTATGTAAGGCAAGAAAGGGATGATCTTGAGCTGAGTTCTATTTACCAAATACTTTCATTCTGTCAAATATGAGACTAAAGACTTGGACATTAGATTCATGATGCCTCTTTATTTCCTGAGAAGACACTAAATAACTGTAAAAACTGGTCTGAAGTCCACTCTTCTCACTGTAAATTTGCCTAAAGTGCTAACTTATTTAACAGCTTGCTCTTGCCATGGAAAATTTGAAATAAGGGCAGCAATTTTGTCACCATCAGATACTGTTGCAGGAGGATCTGCTCCCTATTTTCAAGAGGGAAAACATTTTCCAAACTACCTTAATGGCCACATCATCGATCTCCACAGGTCGTGTGTGCTTCCTTTTTGGCTGCTCGTAGCTTTCAAGCTGATACCTCAGGGGCTGCCTCCTATTGATGGCCTTGGTGTGCTAGAGAGAGGTGAAAACAGGAGAAAAGTTGGAATCCTCATGAGAAGACAGCATTTGGTGCCCTCTAAAGCAAAAAATCCATTCCCTTTCCTACCACCATTCCAGCTCAGGAGAAGCAGCCAGTGCTTTTCAATATGTGATAATACAGATACACCACTGTCATGCACACATTTTAAATGTTTTAATCACCCTTAACTGAAGCACAGAAAATAAGGGGATTTTTGCTTCCCATGCACAACCATCCCAAATTTCATCTTTACCATCCTTCTCAAACCCTCTCCCCATCATCTACAGTTTCTGTAGCACTAAGCAAAAGGAGGACAGGAAAAATAAAATAAAAGCTGAAACAATCTCATTTTCGTTTGTCTTGTTATTATAGTTAGCCCAGAAAAACAAGAAGGGTGTTGTTTCAGGTTGTCATGCTAAAATGAAATTTACTTTGTGCTAATCCTATCTTTCTGTTGCCATCTTCAAGTTTCAGTCACCTCTCAAATTGTACAGTCAGTTTGAAACTGTTGAAATATATAGCTTAAGAAAAATGTCAAAATGGAAAAAAAAAAAACTTTTCCTAAATCATCTTTGTTGTGGTTTTTTTGTACTCAATTTTTACTCAAACTCACTCTATGTTTAGTACTCCAGAAATAGCATTTTGGAATTAATTCCTATTTCACAAAGTTTGGTGTTGTTTTTTTCCACCTTTAATTCTGAATTACCCAAAGCACAAATGTTCCTCCCTAAGGATGCCCAGTATGAGATGTACAGGCAGTACATAGTATAAACCCCATAACCACAAGAAATCCACCCAGGCCTTCTAGAAAAATGAAGAAGGTTGAATTTTAGTAATATTTAAATATGTTGGCATCTTATGGTTGGTTTAGGCTGGTTTAGGTTTGATAGATTTTAGGTTTTGGTTTAGGTTTGGGTTTTTTTGCTATTGACACTTCAGCAATACTTGAGTCTTTTGGGGACCCTTCATGTCATAAGAACAGAGAGATTAGGACATGAAAGAGGTAAAACTAGTCAATATTAGAGCCAGCCAGGCTAGAAATCAAAGCACTCAGGCTCTGTCAGCTTGGCCACTGGGCTTGTGTGGGGCTATATGGCCTCTCTGCTTTGAAATTCAGGGTCATAAAGCAGAACTTACAAGTCCTGTGTGCTTCTTACAGGATTCATAAGGAACAGAGCTGTCCCCCCCTCTCCAGCTGTCATCTCCAATCTCATCACTCAGGAGAAACTCGTTCAGCTTCTGTACACTTGAAAGAAAGCAGGACAGTGAATTACATAAAAACAGGTTTTCACGAATACACTTCCTTTTTTGTGCAGTCATGCCAGCAGGATTTATCAGAAATGTTTCAAAAGAAGTTTATGGGATACTTTCATCTGCCACCCTGATGGCAAATGAAGATTTATGTGTGTGGAAGAAGGATAGATGAAAATATTTAAGCATTGTAGTGGTAGCTGGGAATGAAGAGTAGAGCAAGTCATGAGGGTGCCAAGGGAACTCCATGGGAATTGTTTCCCTCTTGGCAGGCTTATGTCTTCTGTGCCTTTCTCAGGACAGTGCAGGAAGGGTGCAGAAATAAGTCATTCACCCACCTCCATCCTCTGGAAATGCCAGGGCAGTGGGTGCATCCTGACACAGCTTTTGCTTCATATATATGTTAAAAAAAAAAAGACATTAAACCTATTAGAGACTGTCCGAAGGAGGTCATGAGGATGGTGAAGGGTCTGGAGGGGAAGCTATACGAGGAACAGTAGAGGTCACCTGGCTTGTTCAGCCTGGAGAGGGGGAGACTGAGGAGAGATCCCACAGCAGTTCTGCAGTTTCCTCATCAG